>NC_143552.1:113096176-113402352 GCF_054136105.1 Typopeltis vanoorti
TCCCCGTGTCGATTCATTCAATCCAATACCCTTGGATGGCAATGCTGTAGCCTCCAACTTTTTCATATGTTGTTTTTTTAGAGTCCAGGCCTCACAACCATATAAAGTTAGTTCTTATAAGGACTATAATGTTTGTCGGGAGAATTGTAACCATAAAGCGCGGCAAGCAGTTTTTTTTTTGGCAATTTTTGTCATTAAAATGGTTGGATAGAAGCGACATTACACATTTTATTGATTATCCTAAATAAATACTAAACTTGTTTAATTCTGCTCAACCACTGTAGAATTATTAATATCACGTCGTATCATTTTGAGAATAAAATGTTCTGATGATTGAATCCTATGGTCATCTTAATTTTGTACATCCTAAATTCAAAATTATATTAAATTCTGCCTAAACCATAGAGGAATTAGTGCAATATTATTTCTTCTCGTTTTGTCCCTGCAAATGAAACAAAAATCTAGACAGCGCAGTAATTTTCAAAAGTCGTCGCTTTCGAAACATCATTCAACCATAAAACTGAAATCTATGCAAAGAGATTTCCGAAATAACTTACGATGGCATTGCTAAAAAATAAAATAATAGTAATAATAATAAATAAATAAACTATAGAACTTAGGATCATTCAGCTATTGTAATGACGTCGAGACATCTATCCATCAGTTGGAAGGACCAAAGTTCGATATTCTGGCATCGTAGCATTAGTTATTTTCGTTATCCTACCTCCAATCTAGCATCAAAATATAGTCTTACTAACAAGATAGATTGAATAACACTGGCCTTTTAGTTGCATTTCGTTAAACGGTAATGCATCTAATACATTTTTTGTTTTTTTTTTTTGCCTTTCGTTCGTATACAAGCTAGCCAGAATTTATCAGGACAGAATTCAGTCCTCTTTGGAATCTTTGCAAAAATTATTCAGTCATATTCCGACTTTTTTGTTTCATAGTAGAGACGCAAAAGGACAAAATATCTGAAAATCATATACTATACTGCAATAACTTTGTTGAAATTTGGAAAACTTAGGGTTTTAAATGTACACGAGAATATGTAACTGTGGTTCAATTTTGGTTTCAGTCGGAGATTTAATTTTTTTTTTTTTTGTCAGAATATATTTATATTAAGTGTTTATAGACAATCCATAAAAAAGGTTTGTTTCATAAGCACATTATTGCATATAAACATCATAGTTTAGCACAACTGGACCCAGATTCGTTTTTTTGGTAATACGTACTAGAGACAATATTTTGTTCTGTTCAGTTTTGCTATAAAATTAGTCAAAACAAAACAGCACGACCAATAAATTTTAACAGTCATCCTAAATACCAAATAATTATGTTTTGCCTAATTTTGCCATTGCAAATGACGCGACTGAAACCAAAACTGAAACCACTCAACAAATTTCAATAAATATTCTAAACACCAAATTTCATCAATTTTTAAATAGTCATTTATCATCGAATCATCTTTGCTCATAATGATATGTCATTCAATAACGTCAACCTTGAATAGCGATCGTAAATCAATCCCCGATTTTATTAAATACCATCCAGCTAGAAAAGGGTTACTCCACATATTTGAGTAAGAATTCCAAACGACAAATTTCAGTAAAATCTAAAGTCCCGAAATAGTTTAGTTTGCGTATAGACTGACCAAACGACTCTTAGAGGTCTTGGGCATTGTGAAACGCACACCTAAGACGATTTTAAATTAGCTTTTGACACTCCCATCGGATTTTTACAAGTGCATCGTCACTACTCCATAGAGCTCTTTGAATGATATAACTTTCTCGTAGACCATAACGGTTATTTTCGCGAAAACAACGAAAATATCGACAATCGAAAATCCTACTTTTAAACAACTTCGATCGATATCGTATACATAACAGTCAAAAGACGCAGCTAGCTAGATGTTTATTTGATCAAATGAGCAAGCTGTAGCGTAGTGCTATTTTGTTGTTGAACTAGTCTTATGTTCAAAAGTAGTTTATGAAATTCTTCTTTTTTTTTCATCATAATTCTGTTTTATTAAAAAAAAATGATTGGAAATTATAATAATGTAAATGACTGTTAAAATACTAAATATATTTTTATCCATTTGATTAGTTCATCTCAGATGGCTTTGAAGTGATTTTCACCTTCTTTAAAATAAATGAATGAAAAATCATGAATTTTCATTATTTATATGGAACAGTAATATTGTGAAAGTCGTTTAGAGCGAAACGATTTTCCTGTAAAACTCAGCTTATCTAGGTAAGCTCTGTTTATTCAGGCAGTTTCCCTTTCTTCCAAACCTGTGTTGAGTGGTACCTTTTCAGCTGCTTAGTTACCGGTGTTGCTTGTACAGGTGCAACACGTGACGAACGAGGCATTGAAGTTTTGAGGTAAATTTACAGAACAGTTGCTTCCTTCTAAGCAGGACGAAAAAACTAACACTCCTTACCTACAGAATGTAGTGAGTACTAATCTTTTATTATTATTATTACGTACCATTTATCATTGTTTGTAATAACTTATATGCTAATTACTTTATTCACAAATTTACAAATGAGGCATATAATTCGGAAGTATAAACCTTGAAAAACAATGCCACTGATGCAACAAGGACTTTCGTTACTTCTAAATGGCTGTTTACATGATCTTTTGTTTTCATTTTCGATATTTTCTAAAGTTATGCATTTTTTAATAGCACTATCGTTAATGATAATTAAATATGGACGAAATTACCACAGAATTTTGCAGATTTATTCAATGAAATGAAAAAAAGAAAATAAAAAAAATACCGTCAATGGTGGGACTCCATAAAATAAAGGGGAAATCCGAGATTGAATACGTGATTACTATAACAAACCATTGAATTTAGGATAATTTATAGAAAAAAATAAAACTAATCTGGCTACAGATGGCGTAAAACACATCTGCAGCAAGGAATTGGTTGGATAATTTAGACCATTGTTTAAATTATTTTATGACATGAATAAAAATATATATATTAGCAATTATTATGAAGCAAAATTTAATCTAAGTTTCTAAATATACAGTAATACACCAAATTTTTTATTATATACGGAAAATTATGGTACATTTAATAATTTTTTGTTCGTCCCCGTGTGTTGGCCGGGATAAGAATAGCTCCACTGTAGTCCATGCTTGTCGTACGGCAACTAAAATGGGTACCCAGGGAGGGTAATGGATGGCAATGCTGTAGCCAATGAAGTTCTAACTTAGGCTAAGCTATTGCTGTTACCCTCCTCCATGACCAGAGCTCATAGCTGAATAACACTCTATCCTTACATTGTCCTCTACAGATAACGGGGAATATGAAAAGCATTCTTGCTTCGCCTATCTAGCCAAAAATTAAAAATTTATTTTGTTCGCATAAAATTATTTTTGCATTTTGTTTGCATACATACCGTGTATTCAAAATTCGCATTTTTGCGGTTTTAATTAACATAAACGAAAACAGATAATAAGTTATAAAAAATTTTGAACATTATCTCGAAAGGTCTCTAAACTTCATGGCACACTAACAGAATGAACGATGTTATATATCCAAATTATTGTAACTAGATAAGTTTTAAAATTTACCAGAAAGCTTATGATAATATAACCTTCGGCATCGGAGTCACCTTGGACTGCACTACTTACAAGACATGGACTCTATCCGAAAGCCCATATATTCTCTTTTATTAATGCATTTAGGTTTCACAGGTCTGACAATTATTTCGAACTGTTGGTTCTCATCAGAAACCAGTCAGAAACCTTAAGGGGATTCTTGGTTTAATTCTGTAGCAATCTCATGTTAAAAAGAAGACTTTTTGGGTCTATAATGTGAAAAAAAATTACAGAGCATCTTTTTCATCATACAAAATTAACTTTGAGTAATGTTTAATATCTAGTCTTAGTTTTCTAAACTGCACAATTTCTTATTATATACAGAAAACAATAGAGCATGTAACTTCTGCTATGTTTTAACTCATACAAATTTATTTTTGTGCAAACCTATTTTCGTATATTCCATATATTTATTTAATGATATACTGTTATAAAAAGGACTTAACTGTTATAAAAATTATAAAAAGGACTTACTGTTTTTTTTTTTTTTTTGTTAAAGCAAAATTATTTTGTATTTTTTGTATTAGCATAAACATTCATACATGAAAAAAGATAAACATGTGAAAAGTCAGGTAGTGAAAAGATGAGAATGAACTGCGACGTTTGAGTAAAGAGACAAGAGTGCGAAAGAAACACAAAGAAGTCAATATTATATGGTGATTTCATAAGGAGTATGTACAAGATGAGAAAGTGACGAAATCATGTTTACTTGGAGCGAAGACTGAAGATGCCAATGATGCTATTAGAATGTAAATAATTGAAGTGAAAAAACAGTTCATGGCTTTGATAGGTACGAATGATTTGAAAAGTCAATAATATGGAATTAGAGAGAGAGAGAGAGAGAGAGAGAATGATCTGATGCTCAGAATCAGGGAAAGCATGGATGGTAGTGGAGGATGAATGTATTTCTAAAGATCAAATGATCAAAGAATTATGAGTATTTTCATAGATCTCAAATCTGAATGGGTGGTCGTTAAAAGATATGAAGGTGTGTGTGTGTGTGTGTGTGTGTGTGTGTGTTCTCCTGATCGGTTTGCCTGACTGCGGGATGAAAAACATCATTTTCCACGAGGAGGGATAACGCTTCCGTATATACACATGAGACAGGCTAGGCCTACTTTGAAAAGCCCTGATAAAAGTTCTTCTCGTATTAGACAGGATTCGAACCCAGATCTTCAACCAAACGGCTAAGTCGAAACCACATAAGGTACAGAGGCTCAGATATTATGAAAATATCGTCTTATTTCGTTTTCTTTCATTAACAGTTAAATTAAGGTTAAATATAAAGTTCTTATATCTATTATTATCAGCTCCTTACATTGTACGAAACATGTTCTAAATTTATAACAAAAAGAAGCTTATTCTAAAGAGAAAATTTATACAGTATAGATATAAAAAAGAAATAATGTTTATTTCTTTTTTAATCAGTGCTAGAAATGCCTCTACCATTGACAACGGAAGTTTTCACATTTTGTTCATCAAAAGATAAACAAAATATGAACCATTCAAACTATATAATCTGACACGAAAACTAATTATACAAGTGTAACGAATATATTTTTATATCTTATCCCTTTTGAAATCACATTTCGGAATGTCTAAACACACATCAAGGATGCAGTATCTCTCTTGATCCTTACTATGGATTTTAGATTTCCTCCAATTTATTTTTAGATCATATCGAATTTTTAAAAGGTTCCTAAGCTATGTTAAAGAAGCCAGGCCAGTAAGCCTATTTCAATGTTAATTGTGACACTGGCATAAAAAAAATAATATAATTACACGGCTATTACTCGGTAGCCATGTTATTATAGCTCACCTTTTTATTTTTTTCATAACGCAATATCATCAACGGGAAATTGCTATGGGCGCAATTTCCCGTTGATGCAAAAAAGATCCAGGCTCGATTCTCGTCGTGACAATAGGAATCTTTATATGGGCTTTTTTCAAATGAAGGTGAGTTAGCCGATCTCATATGGAGGAAGCGAGTTTTTTTCCCGGAAACTCGGATTTTTCTTCTCCCATACAGGCAAACTGGCCATGAGAACACACGCAATTTACAGACAAAAAGGCTGTTGGTGGTTGATGGCATTGTATGTCGATGGTAATAGTGTCTTTGGAGAATTAAGTTGGGAGAGATGGTGAGTTGTGTACATTTGGAGCAAAGTACCCTCCCATGATGAGTCCTTCGACTCCTTGGAGGTGTCATGTGATAATAATAATAATAATAATAATAATAATAATAATAATAATAATAATAATAATACAGTATGTCGTTTTTATTACTTTTTAAAATAATTTTATACTCATAGAATATAGCTTTTTAGATTTCTGACAGCATTGTAACCATCATATTCCAAAAGTTTTTAATCAGATCGTTTGGTGGTTGTCGTTTGCGCCGACATTCAGATTTGTACTGTGCGTTGTATTTGTCCCATTATTCCATAAACGTCTTCCGATTATTTTTGAAATGGAGCCCTGGTTATACGGATAATTTGATGGTCCTAATTAACATTTTTTGGGAGATATCAGAAATAAATACTAAAATAAGATATATATAGAAGCCTACAACATTTTTTTAATTAATGGGACTATTATATTTTAGCAAAATCTATGAAATCGTTTTGACTTATTCACACTTACTTCCAGAAAAATTTGAGACGAATACAAAATAATGTTTTATTTTTCACGCTGTTTGTAACCTCATCTTAGAAATCAGGCATACTATATATTTTTTTTCTTTTTTTGCTTCATTTGATAGCGAGGTCAATCAGCCTGATCTTGCTTGTCCTTGTATAGCTCAGCCAATTCTTTAATTGTAGTTCAGTAGAAAAAGGAGAAGAGAGGCACATGGTTTAATATAGAAGCAAGAGGAATAATTGAGCTCATTATTTTTGTGGATTTTAATATCTGCAATTAATCCATTGTCCTTGAAGTTTAATAAAAATTCATTTGAAGAACCGGGCGACACTATGGCTCATTCTTAAATACGTGAGACGTGATGTTTCCATTTTCCCTATTTACGCATTTCCCCATTTCCTAATAACATATTATTAGGAACATCGCTTCTTAGCTAGTAGTCCGTAGGAAATACATTCAACATCAATGATAGTGAGGGCTGGAGACTGGCTGTATAGCTATTTCTTAATTAAAAGAGTATTATCTACTCCAAGGAAATAAAAGACATGAAAATTTATTCATATATAAAAGAGTGTATGCGTGTATAAACACATTACATCGAAGCGTGCAATGTATATATATTTACACATTATTTCATATTCATCTAAAACGGAACTATTTTATTATATGTATATAGAAAATAAAACGGATACATCCCCAGCAAATGCTGGGAACTTTCAGTTCACTGACGATGGGTGGGCTAAACAGCAGACAATTTGGAAGCCCTAAAGACTAAGCACTGTATTGTTTCAATCCTTCAAGCAAGCGGAGTGGTGGTTTCCCACTGACTGATAAAAATCATGTACCATATTTATTTCTATATCAATCCAGAATCCTCAGTGTTTTCCATTTGTGTCTGTTAATCATTCAACAAATGTGCGTTGAGTGATATAACCAGTGGTGAGCTATAAGGGGCTCGTGCGAACCCTTTGTTAAATTTTTCTCAACGTTGCGAGCCCCTTGTTCTTCTTGTTTAATAATTTTGTAGAACTAGAAAATACCACCACAGAATGTATACATGCTACTATAATTGCTACTTTAAATTCATATGGATTTTCTGATAACTATATAAAAAATCATTTCATTGCATTTTGTTCTGATGGAGCTAGTGTAATGTTAGGAAACAAATCAGGTGTTGCAATCAAACTTCTACAAAAATTTCCCAACGTTGTGATTTGGCATTGCGTAGCTTATCGTTTACAATTAGCATTAGACGATTCGATAAAAAAAAATTAAAGAAATAAATCAATTTGAAATATTTATGGATAAATTATATGCTTTTTATCATCAATCACCAAAAAATTAACGAGAATTAAATACGATTGCAAAAGACCTTGGTATCGAAATTTTAAAGATCGGCCGTGTGTTTGGACCACGATGGGCAGCTTGCAGTTTGAGAACAGCTCTTGCTGTATGGAGAAATTACCCAGCTTTATGCAAGCATTTTGCATCGAACGATAAATATAAGGGCTTTTTAAACTGGCTTCTCAATTTGGAATTTTTAAAAGATCTAGCATTAATCATTGATATCCTACAGGAATTATCATATCTGTCAGAAGCTCTACAAAGTCGCAATATAAATATTATAAGGGCTAAGTTAGCTTTTTTGTTTTGTTTTGTTTTGTTTTGCTCGACGATGCGAGCCCTTTGTTAAAATTTCCATAGCTCACCACTGGATATAACGGGTTTTAAGCTGTTGTTCTAATATGTTCTAATCACTTCTTTTCATAAGGTATTGAATACTGCTACTATTAATATGCTTAACGAGTATTTATTCTTAGAGAAGCTTGATCCAAAATTCCATGGATGATGAGGCATCAGTCTGTTCAAAAGCTAAAGATTTAGGTATTGTTTCTGGTAAAATTCTCATGCTACTCCTCTTAAACACTATTATTATTATTACGGATATTATAGCCTGTTTTTGTTTAGGAGTGTCCCTTATTTTAAATACATTGGCTATTTTTACTAAAAAAAAAATGTATATATATATTTTAGGATATTATGGGTGAGTATTGAAGACAATTATAGCAGAATAAAAGAGGAGGAAAAATTTTGTACATACCTTGTTTTGATACTAGGACGTTTTCAAATTCCATGTTCCTGCTGAAGGTTATTTATAGCAGGGGGGAAGGGAGCGTGGGAGGAGGTGTTTTGACGCGGGAAGAATAAATTGGAAACCCGGGTTTATTTTAATAATATATATATATATAAATTATTGTATTTAAGGGTGCTTTTGGGTGGGGGGCGAAGGGTTTACTTATGGGAAAACTGGGGCAGGGAAGAACGTTTACTAAAGATTTACTTATTTATCATACTTAAGCGGATACTAAACATGTAATTATTCACTATTGCGTATGGCTAAGTGACCTGCTGATTATGTTTGAATAGTTGGATATCACATTCCTTGGATAAAACAGTATGGAGGCTGCAGTGCTGCGCCGTGGGTAGGAGGCGCCCTTGTGCAAAACTTTTTTCAGCGCCCCCATAAAATAAGTTTCCATGAAACTTATTTTTCCGAAAAATTTTACTTTGTTAAAAGTACAAAACAGTTTATATGCATACATAAAATTATAATCACTAAAATTCATTAATAAGGAATTTTTAATAAAAAAATTTTGAAAAATGCTTATTTCGTTAATATATAAATATTATACAACAGAATATATATATATATATATATATATATATATATATATATATATATATATATATATATATATATATATATATATATATATATATATATATATATATACAGGGTGTTCGGGATAAATTTGACATATTTATAATTAATTATATTTTTCCGTAAGTTACATGTATTAACACACACTTCTCTTCATTTAAAAGTTTGGACCCTTCTTCATTCATATACAAGATGTCAGAAAGGATGGATAGCTGGAACCCACCTGAATCATGGAAGAGAATAACTTGTATCATGATGATTCGTGCCCGCCATCAAAATAAGGATATTACGACTGCTGCCCAATGCTCCCTGAATACAGTAAAAACAATCAGGCATGAACTAGAGACTTGCAATGGTGACTACGAGGATGTAGCAAGAAGAAAGATCCCTAGCAGACGATCTGATTGCGTTCGTACAGCAGAATTCCTCGCAAATCTGCAGGAACAGGTGTTGAAGAACCCTGGCATTGGAATTCGGGCTTTGTTCGTGGAGTTGCTAACTGTAGTCAAGCCCTGGATAACAAGGGTAGCCAATGGTAGGCCGTATGTATGGCAGCAGGATTCGGCCCCTTGCCACACCTCTGGGAAAAGTCAAAAATGGTTGTCTGAAAATTTCTACGACTTCACCAGTCCAAATGTTTGGCCTCCAAACTCCCCAGACCTTAACCCCATGGATTATTTTGTGTGGGGCGCAGTTGAAAAAGACACCAATCGCACTTCCAGTAATACAAAAGCCCAGTTAATGGATAAAATTAAAACAGTTTTTGCGGCCCTTCCCAGGGAGACTGTAGCATCAGCTTGTTCGAGGTTCCGAAGCAGAATTGAAGCTGTGATCGATGCTAATGGTGGTTATTTTGAGTAAATCTTGTTGATAGTATTGTAATTAACTCTGCCTGTAATGTTTTTTTGTCAATTCATTAAATTTAATAGATACAAAGAAGATTTTCTTTTTCCTTACGAAACTGTCAAATTTATCCCGAACACCCTGTATATACTGGTCTGATTAACTGGTGAGCTTCCAGGTGATGAAGTTGAATGTTGATGTTTTTCTCCAAATTTTACGAGTAAGTGCGATTGAGTGAATACCCTCAGTACTAGAAGACGTTATTTATTCAGGTCTCCCCCGATATTTTTTTCTGATAAAAGACAAAAAAGGCATGCAGTAAGCTGTTCGGGGGAGAGGAGGGGATGGGGGGAGAATACTTTGACTTGGTCTTCCAACTCCTGTGTAGGAGTTGGAAGAGAAGAATAATGCCAGAAGTTCAGTTTTGTCTTGGTGTAATATTACAATAGAACTATCCAGAAAGGGTGAAAAGGAGGGGGGGGGGTAATACAGATCGACAGAAGTTGCATCCAGTGGGTTTGTTGGACAAAGACTATATTGCTATTTGAGCAACTGGAAGATTTCTTGCATGTTGTCGTTGGGAAGCGGATTTCTCTTTGCTGATAGTCTTTTTTTTTATCGGCCATACACATCTGTGTAAAGTAAGGTGTATACAAAGCCGGAGTGCCGATTTTAAGCTACTTGCGATGTTGGATTTTTCCTTGGATTGCTTTGCCATACTTGTCGGAAAATCAAGTTTTGGAATGTCGCCTGGGGTTTTGAGTGGAATAGGGAATGAATATCTTTATTCCAGTAAAAAAAAATAATTATTTGGTTTGATTAATTAAATAATTAATAATTATTTATTTGGACGCGTTAGATCAGAGGAATTTATACAGTAACCAGCCCAAAGAGAAAACAAAACAATAAAATCCAACCTTCCCTCAAAAAAAAAAAAAAAAAAAAAAAAAGCTTTATTGTTTGGGACGGAAAATCAAGCCTTCTAAAACAGATAATGAAAAAATATCAAAGAAAGAAAGCAATAAAATGGATTTCGAAAAGAGAGTAACAGTGATAAGGGTAACACTGAGTAGCTTATTACACCAGTGATAACAATCCATATCTTGTTTCTTACAGCTACAATTAAGTTTAATTGGAGTTGCGGACACATAATTCTATGTTTATGGTATCTACGTTAAGCTACAGCCTTAGTTCCTTATCAGAAACGTATGAACTCTACATCATTACTTTATATCCTTTTTATAGAGTTTATCACAAAGAATTATATTAATCATTTTGCAGGGATTATTCGAATTCCTGACAAATGATGCAAACAAGATATTTCTTCCTCTTCTCATCAACTTAATGTTGTTGTCATCACTTGTAATTCAAATATTTTCAGAGAATTTCTAATATTCAGGCACTTGAAGCAAATAAAAATCACCTAAGAAGAATTCATCAAATGCAGGCGATATTAGAGATCTGCAGAGGTGAGTTACATCCTAGATATTGAACACTAACTAAACATAAACATCTTTATAAAAAGTAGCAGAATGGGTTTATTGTCCAAAAGTATAAACTTAAACGGGAAAAAACTTAGGTATTAAGTTGAGCATGATTGGTTTGAGTGATTAGCGTGCTGCCTTCCGACTTGCTGTTTCGTCTGATCATCCCTCTGATGAAATTTATCTTCCACCCTAATGACCCACTGCCTCTGCTTATTCGACCTGAAGTGGCTCGAAACGTTTCATGTTCAATCTCTAGAGTAGATATTCCGGATTACTCAAAAAATAAAAATAATAAAAACCGTTTCTTATCCATGGTACTAATTTACTGTAGGATTACAACCTTTTCGTGGGTAAGAACTACATAAAAATGTTCAACTAAATTAAGTTTTCGGTTTAAGATATTAAAAAGCTGTAAATTACTAAGTATCATGCAAATACCAAAATTTTATTCTGGTGTAATGAATAAGTTACATTCCTGAGTTACACTGGCTACATTCTGTCTTGACACCTGAGACCAGTGGACACAATCCAAATACTTTTCTCAACAGCATTGTTCCCATGAAGATCGCTCTCATTAATAGTTATTTACTTCCAGCAAAACTTCAACTCATTCAATAGCTGTCCACATGAAATTACAAAGTGGAAGTTATTTTTTTTTTACTCTAATAGACTTATACTGTTGAACGTGACAGGAGTTATTCAGGGATCTGTTTTCAGTAATAAATCCATTGGGATGCGAAAGGGCACGCTCTTGGGGAAATTAAAGCTTTGCTAAATTGAACAGACGAGCCGTCCATTGTGTTCAGGAAACAAATGAATTAACTTAATATTCTTTTCTGAAGTACTGTGTTGCTTCTATATCTTTTAATAAGGTTACAAATGCGGGAACAACTTGTGTGCTATATTCGTTGCTATAGTCTGTATGAAGTAAATACGAATATAGTGGAGTTTATTTTCATTTTTTAAAAAACGTCGCCTACGAGAATTCACTATAATACTAATTATTCTAGACAAAAAAATAGAAATTTTTAGCTGACATCGAAGATATTACGCAATAAGTGTAGCAAATTTAAACCATAAGCTGTCTTACAGTTCATAATTTACCTTAAGGTTCAGAAATTTCTTGGGTATTGCTCATCTCTAAGGTTCTCCCAGCAACCTTAATGCTGTGGTATTATCTGTTGTCGCCTCAACAGAAAACAGACTGCGAACTTAACCACCTTTGATGTACATTATGGTGCAATGATTTTAACATACAACTTCATTTACTTTAAAGTCTACATTTAAATTGTAACCTTCTAAAAATGTAAACTTAATATGTAAATTCAGAACTAAAAAAAAAGTTTTAAATCAAAGTCATATTTAACTCTAAACTTAAAATTTACTTATAAGTTACACATAAATTTTTGCATTTAGAGATAAAATGATTTTTATAAATTTATTATTTTACTGTTTTAAAGGTGTATATGTATTTCAACATTTATTATTTTAGTAGACTTTAGAGCTAATAAAGTTTATGTTAGCAATTACGTATATTATATGTTATCATGTATTGTCATATCATAAGTTAACATAAAATGTTTTTATGAACATCGTATGCCCAAAGGAATTTTTTTTCTTCTTTCGTATGATGTGAAGGTGCAGAACATAAAATCTATATGCCTTTTTGGCCACATACTCTTGCCAAATTTTGGAACTTTCCTCTTCATTAATTATTAGTTTGAAAATGCATCTTATAAGCAATAGAAACATAAACTATTGAATTTCGAGATGTTTTTTCAATAGAAAAAAAAACTTCTAAATTATTAAAATCCTGTATTTTGTACATATGTATGTCATATTTACATTACTGTACTTAATTTCATGTACAAATTGAAATAACATCAATTTCTTAAACGAGAAAAGTTTTTTTTTTCTTACCATACTGATCCTCAAATATTATAATAATGGGGTGTGTGTACACTACCTGAGCGGTACGCTTAGATCCCTGTCCTTGATATATTTTATTGAAGGCTAGGACTGAACCATCGATTTTTCTTTCCCCAGCTTTAGCAAACAGCTTTCAGCAGAACGCCATCTGCTCTATGACACTTTATGACATGGATTCTACGAACCCTACCCAAATAAAATAAAACAACAACAAAAAAAACCTTAATTACCGTAACGATCATAAACTTGACTAAATGTTTTCATCGTCCTATCACATTCTCTTCCATGTACGTCAGTCGAATAGAGCATTTTAAAAGAATAATGTAGGCGAGTGTGCTTCAGTCATATCCAAAAATATCTGAAATAAAGAGCCAAAAGGCTTCACTTCGGCGATGCAAAATTATTCAAATTAAGTGGATATTGAATCCAACATTATTTCAAAGCCGAATAGAGAAACTGCAAGAGTTTCATGCCGAGTTGCCCCTGTCATGGAAGGTTTGCTTAAGCTTGGATCCGCCGAAACTTTTATAGTTTCTATCTATATTCGGCATGAAACTCTTGCAGTTTCTCTCAAACTCTTGTAGTTTCTCTATTCGGCTTTGAAATGACATTGGATTCAATATCCACTTAATTTGAATAATATCTGAAATTATATATCTAAAAAAGTTTGATTAGGTTGTTTTTTTTAAGTTCATATTCATTAAAATAAAACAATAATTTACAATGTTATATTTCGATTTGATTTAATAAATAATTATTGAACAATAAAATATAATGTTAAAGAATTCAGATTTATTAAATAATTCTTTTTATATTTATTTATATTTTATTTATAAAATAAAACATAATAATATAATATATATATATATATATATATATATATATATATATATATATATATATATATATATATATATATATATAATAAAACGTTATATATATTGCAATTACCTTTCTGATTCTACATGTAAAAAAATCTATGTATATCACTCAAAGAGTATAACTTAGTAAAATTATATTAATAAATAAAAGGTATGTTCTAAAAATTTAAATATAAATGTTAATAATTTTGATTTTTTTTTCTAAATTTCGAATATTTTTTATAATTTTAATGTACAGATAGGCAGATCAAAGTTTGCATAATTATATCAAATGTATACGTATCTTAAGCCTTTGTTGCAGGTTGTCATTAATTCAGATTTGTTACAAACCAGTTTGAGTGTAGAAGTACATGAGCACGTGGAGATAAATACTAGCTAGGATAAGAAAATATCACCTCTTATCCAGCACGCTTTGAGAATTAACATACAACTTAGTTTTGAAAAGTGCAGACTGGTCGCCTAACGATTTCCAAGAAGTTTGGTTAAAAGAGTGTTAAAATTAAGAGATTTTCTAATGCTTATTTATTTATATTTATTTATAAATATAAATAAATATTTATTTATATTTATAAATAAATATTTATAAAAATTAATACAATTTATAAATTGTATTAATTTTTATAAATTAATACAATTTATAAAAATTGTATTAATTATATTGTATTTTTTATAAATTGTATTAATTTATAAAAAAAATTAACACAATAAAATTGTTAAATATGCTTTAATACATATGAAGATTAGATTATTTGATCTCAAAGCTTTTCTGATTTTATTTTTATTTTATTTATTTATTTATATTTTTATGCTTAGAAAAGGGATAAAAATTACTTGTGACCTTTAAAAAAAGCAAGAGTAGTTTGACATATTATGAACAATTCACAACAATATTTTTTCGTCTAATATTTTATAAGCATTAATATGTTTCGTAAATTAAAATTCTACTTAATTTACATTTGCTATTTTATAATACTTATGAAACGTTATGCAAAATAAGCTCATTTTATAAAATGTTATAAAAATTAAGTATTTATTTTAAAATTCTTTATGATTTAATATGATTTAATAATAAATGTATAAGAAAATAAAAAGTATAAGAGCTATTTATTAATTAATATATAATAATAAAAAATTTTACAAAACACCTTTCAGAAATAACTATAATTATCATGAATTAGAGCAAGGTTGGGGACGCAATGAACGTTTGCAAGAATTTTAGAAGTGAAGGCAATTTGTTGGCTATATACAAAATAGGACATTTTTTTTTCTTTACTCATAAAATACAAAATAGTACATTTTTTTTCTTAACTCCCAAAAATCATACAAAATAGGACTTTTTTTTCTTTACTCCCGAAAATACAGGTTTCTCTTCCCGCATGCAGTTAACAGACATAGCCCAATAACTTCATATTAACCAAACAAGATGTAAAAAATTATCTATTGAAATAGTATATACATGTGTGAAGAACGCTGAAATGATTGTCCCATAATTATATCATAGCAAAAACTAGAACACGTATTTTATTGCTCAAGAGTCAACGTATAACAAGATATTCAGTAAACTTTTTTTTAATGTAAATCCCATGTACGAAAAGTTGTAAACCGATATAGTAGATAAATACTGTGGGTAGGCTAAAGGTTAAATAATTCAAGAAACCTGCTCTAGAGAGCAAACTGTTGCTTTTTTTCAAGTTAGGTTTGGAATAAGGAGGGTAGTAGTCTCACAGACATTGAAATTCATTATATTTTCGAGCGGAATTATATTATTCTGTGTTCGAGAAGAAAATAATAGAAATAAACACAACAAAAACCAAATTTAACCTTTAGTTTACTAAAAGAAAAGATCAGATCTAACTCCCCCCCCCAGAAAAAAAAAAAGAATAAATAAGTGCAGAGCGAGAGATTTTAATTTTTAAGATAAACATATGTATTTTAAGAATTACATATTATTAGCACATCCCTTAAAAAAAAAAACCAGTTATATGCTGTTGTGTAAGATATTTTACAATGGTCCTTGTTTAACTACAGAAAACTTTATATAATTAATTTTTAGTTTAATAACTTACAGTATATGAACTGCTAGAATAATCGTCAGCTCACATTCCACGTAAAATCTGAGACAAAGAATTCAGGGAGGGAAAAAAATTCGAGTCATGTAAGTGCAGCGCCGGCCCGAGCAAGTTTTTGAGTGTGTGCAAGATTTTTTTTTTTCTCCCTTCGGTTTCACATTTATATTATTTATGAATATATCAAATTTTATATTAAAATTTTAAATTACTAAATAAAAATTTCCGATTAATTTTGTTTCTTAAATAAAAATATTCTATTTATAAGAGAATTAAATTTTCTCAATGAAATTGGATCTAAATGTTTCTGTCCCAGGTATTATCAAAATAAAAATAATTATTTGGAGCTTATATAATTAGAATAAAATATAATTATCTTAGTAAATATGTATATATAAATTTAATATTTTTGAAATATATGATATATCCAATTTAATTATTATTTTTTTTAAAATTGTTTCTGCCTCCAGTATATAATTGTAAGATAAACTCTTTGTAAGTTTTTCGCACTTTTATTTTTCCGCCTGCGGCAATCGCCCATTCCGCCCCTGCCTCGAGCCGGGCCTGTGTAAGTGCCTTGAATGTCCTTATAAGGACTGGCTTAAAGGGGCGAAGCAAGAATGCTTTTCATCTTCCCCGTTATCTGTAGAGGACAGTGTAGGGATAAGGTGTTATTGAGCTATTAAATTAAAGCTCTGATCATGGCAGGAGGGTAACAGCAATAGCCAAGCCTCAGTTAGAACTTTATTAGCTACAGCACTGCCATCCATTACCCTCCTAGGGTAGTATCTCTCCCTGCCTTGAATGTTAATTGAAGCAGTTTCTTTTAACAGACTTTTATTTTTGTATTAGTGTTCTGTTTAAACATAATTTTCATGACACAATGCAGAACGCTTTCATGGATCTGAAATTCGAACAAAAAAAAATGCATTTTGTGTTGCACTTTTGTATTAAAAATTACAAAGTCCTTCATTAATCTTTTATACTTTTATGCAGTTAATCCAATTTTATTTTTAATTAGAGTTTCAGCTAATGAAGGCTGTTTGTTGGGCGCAAGGAAAATGTTGCAAGTATTAGCAAAGATGAATCTTCCTTATACTTACAAAGCGAACCCACTGCTTTTTTTTTTTTGCTGGGGTGAATAAAATGACAGTAGATGTATGGAGATGATATGACTCATTTCATCAAAACAAAATATTTATTTATTTACGAAATTTTATAGTCCTTATATAAGGATAAGGACTGGCTTAAAGGGGCGAAGCAAGAATGCTTTTCATCTTCCCCGTTATCTGTAGAGGACAGTGTAGGGATAAGGTGTTATTGAGCAGTTAAAGCTCTGATCATGGCAGGAGGGTAACAGCAATAGCCGAGCCTCAGTTAGAACTTCATTGGCTACAGCATTGCCATCCATTACCCTCCCAGGGGTTGAATAATCTCTCCCAATGTAAGGATAAGGTGTTATGTTTAAATTTAAAGTGGTTATATTTAAAACATAAATTGGTGTTTTAAATATTATGAATTAATATTGAAAATTTTTTAAATAAATAAAAAATCTCGAAAATTTCACGATAATTAATTAACTACATTAATTTCATATATAATACCAGGGTGACTTATCAACAGAGTTTCGTCATCAATACGTAAGATCTATAGTTATGAACCTCGCAATGAACTAGCTGCTCACTTCATCAAACGCAGCAAGAAATATAGGAGTGTCATCTTTCTACATGGATATAACGTATGCTAATCATAGGTTGTAATGACGGATTCTTTATCGTTGACAGCACTGGAAATAATAGCAGTAGTTGTCCATCAGAGTTTCGGTTCGTGTTTTACATTTTAGGCAATACCTGATAAGATATCTTAGAAGGATTTCTTTTTTTTTTCGTAATGTTTCACAACTGCCTCTTAGTTCCACCAGTTTCTGAAGGCCACTGCGCAGTTGATGCTTTAATTGACCAATAGCGTTCTTCGCTATTGTAAAGCAGTGTATACAGGAGCCTTTAAGACTCTTTGCTTTGAGTACCAGGAAACAATTTTGATTGTACCATAACACAATAGCCGGAGCGCATGTCTAGCTTTTCTTTGCATGCTTTCCCAAAACCTTAATTAAAATATAATATCCCAAGCGGCATTCATATAAAGAACTTCCGGCCATCTTTTTCCTTTTTCTTTATTTATTTAAAATAGTATTTGTAAAATCCCACAGTTGTAAACCAAACTAAAACAAAACCAATCAATTTATTTAATTTTTATAAATAAAATATAATAGCAATTTATAACCATAATTCTTTTTAAATGTTTTAAGAAAAACCGGGCTAGAGAATGATTAGTATAATTGGGCAGATTCCATTCATTTATGTAGCCCAATACTCTATTGAATTCTGTTAATGAAAAGCAGCTGTAACAGGGCTAATTAATAGTAATACGAGATTACTATTAAACGTAGTATTAAAAACTGACCTTTTAAATGAATTTTAGGGCATTATGTTTAATTAAATTCTTTTTAATTTATAATTTTGAAAATGAAATCTTCCGTTTTTTTGTTTCTTTTTCTATTTTTTTTTCTTTTTATTATTTTTTAACGAAGCTTCTTCCCAAGAGCAGTTGCCATGTAACAGAGTTCAACCTCGATTCCGGAAGTGTATACCGAAAATAGCACACTCCCAGCTTTTCAGATAAGGATGATCATATATCAAGTTTCTCCAACAGCTTTCCTCAGCATGTTCTACTGTGAAGTTTACTTCGGGCTATGTGTTTGTATATGTATGTGTATGCGTGCAAAGAATAGCTGGGATGAATGGATGATAAAAAAAGAAAAAGAAGGAACCAAGTTTCCGGGTGAACTTGATAGTTATATGGATGTCATAGGGATCATAAGTTGAACTTTACATAAATGAAAGCTAACAGAATGACACCGTTTTTTTTACAACTGTTTTTGGTTATTTATCCATCGCCTTGATGCACATGTTTGTATTTATTCAGCTATGAGTAAAACGTTCTCTGACATGGAATGAATACGATAAAAACATTAGCGCAATTCTCCTTCTGCAGATAACGGTATTGTCTTGAAATTTTCATCATTTTAAACATATACTTCTACTGCTACTTAATGTTTTTTTTTTATTTAAGCAATATTTATATATTTTATGTGACTCTCACCTACTAAAGATTGCAAATCTATAGTGTGTTAGTACAAATGAGTGGAATAGGAGATTTTTTGTTTTTTATTTTATATTTAAAATTTATTTTTTACATATAAAGGTTAAAGGAATAACTTTATATATATTTACATAATTTTAAATGAAGTAAAGAGACAAACAGTTGTAGGGAGAGGGGTCTGAAGTTCTTTGACACTTAGCAACCCATCAAGATAACATTGGACAAGGAGTTAAGATATAACGCCCTTAAACACGGATCAGTAAGAAAGCAGAGAAGAAGATAATCCTTCTGAGGTTACTTTTCTGAATTTTGGAAAAGTTGATGGCACCTTTATACACACTAATCAACTGTACAATTTATGGAAAAGCATCTTACAGACTCCAAATTCATTGCGAGAAGGTCACTCTGGTTCACACAACAGCCATGTGTGACCGTCACCGTCACCTCACCCACTACTTCCTTTAGCGACATATGTCATTCATTTACCGCTGTTCATGAAAAGAATCTGTTCGCTTGCTGACCACATTCTTGCTCAACATCTAAGAATTTTCCACCACCCCATTTTCCTCCTTCTATCACTGGTTAAAAAAATTGCCACACCCATCCTATAAGACATGCCACTAACTTATATATTTATGTTTTATCTCTGTTTTTTTTAGTTTATTTTAAAAATTTGCAGTATACAATCATTTATCACATCTAACATTTCAGACAACAGAAATTTTCTCGAGATATCTGCCTTTGCATCTTCTCCACCACTTCCTTCTATATGCGAAATCCAAAACGACCAAATCCGACAGTAGTCCGTATTTATTAAACTTTGTGTAGTAATACTTTTCGTTATCTTGATCACTTTTTTGAATGCGTTCCTTGAACTTCAACCCCGTGTAAGTTATCGCATCTAAATTCATTCGCTCCCTCAGTGGAGTGCCATTCAGTTCATAAATGTAATACACAGTTTGCAGTCTCCTCAGTTCAATGCCAATGATTTGCAGGTCATTCCTGTATTTTGGCTTTACAGCAAACAGCATGACGTGACTGATGAACTACTTCTGTAGCATCCCTTGACGCTACTTGTTCTTAAAGGTCTCAATAATCAGCTTGGTAAAATGTTTCCCTCCGCTTTTATTCCACGTTATGCATTGGCTTTGGGACTTAATGTAAGTTATATTCAGATAAATGGCTTAATATAATATATTGAATTCGGATTCAGTAAACTAATAAAAAGTTAATTAATATTTAATTAATATCTTAAATACGACTGGTATTATATTTTTCTTTATAATAATAAAATCATGATGTTTTAAATAACAAATAAATGTTGGTAAATTTTCTGTAAAAATCGGTTTACATTTTCTGTGCGCTGCTATTACTTCCAAATCTTAGTTTCAGAAATTGTAAAAATAAAATAAATAAATAAAAATAGATGTATTTTAGAGCAGGTTAAGGACTAGTTCCTATACGACTTAGTAGAGACACTTTGGTAAAGTTGTGCATTCCATTCAATGTTATGCTTTTAGTTTGATGTCAAACTTAACTACCCATTAATATCTGAAATCAAAACTTCCGCATTTTCAGCGAATCTGATCCGAAATTATACCAATTTTGAGTATTCTGACTTAGATTAAACCCAAAGCTTAATTATGAATGTATTTTATTTCCCGCCAATAGAATTCCTGATCATTCAGCGATTCTCTTTCCTTGGGAAGGTTTTTTTTGTTGTTGTTTTTGTAATTTGCATACTTTCATAGGAAACCACCTCAGACTGATATATTTTTTTACTTTGTCATACAATTTTACGTTATAAAATTAAACTAATATTTAATTAGGGAATACTACTATTCAATAAACCTGTATTGAATAGCAGTATTTCAAACTTGTACTTCATACCCATTTAGTATCGGTTTGAAAGATCAAAAATTCATCTTTCTCTCTCTCCTATATTGTAGTCTCAGACTTCACTTATATAGGTGTTTTCGGATATTTACTTTCATATAAAATTAAAAAAAAAAAACATTATTATTATAGTTGGAAAGTTTCTCTTTTGGAAGCAATTAGGCTCTAAAAATAATAAAAGCTTATAAGTAGGTCCTAGTTGAGCCAACCATAGTTCACGTAATAGCTAACTGAAAAATCATGTTTAGTTTAATTTCTTTAGTTCATTTTTCAGAAATTCTCTTTAAGTTTTTCGACAACAACAGCTTCACTCTACTTACCTAAAGTTATGCGGCACGTCGGAATCCCACTTGCGCGACCACGCGGCAGTGAGATTCGCTTGGAAAGTTCCGGTTATACGGCAATTGCAGGGTTTTCCCTTCCGGAAATCAGACAAACTTCCAGAAAGAAACGCGCAATTATTTAATGCACCCCCCCCCCCAATTCTTCACTTAACCCTTATTTTTTGTTGTGTAAGACTGTGCGGAAGCAGGTGAGGTCATAAGGTCAGAGTTTCCAGTTACACGCATTAAAAACAACTCCCTATACATGAGTGACTGACCCACGTTCAGTTAGTAGACTATTTTAAATGTCATAAAAGTTTTAAAAATCGATTTTTAAAATCAAAGGTTTGAGAATTATAAATTGTTTTATGCGTGCTAGTTCGTTGTGAAAGAGCGGCCATGAGTTACTGATCTCGAGTTGATATTTCATACAGTTCACTTTTACAAGATTAGCACAACTTTGAGATTAAGACGGAAGGCTTTCGAAAACTTTCGCTCAAAAAAAAAAAAAAAAAAAGAAAGAAAGAAAGAAAGAAAGAAAGAAAAATTACAGTTTGTTTCGTCGGCCAAAGAAGTAAAGCCGGTCTGATAACACGTATGACACGAAAATATGGAACAAATGGAAAGAGGTTTTATCCAGAGGCGAGTTGCACAACTTGTTCTACAGGTCATAGTGCTGTGTTTGGATAAATTGTCATTGTCAGCATGACAGAAATCAAGATATATGGAGCCTTTTGAGAAGTATAAATAAGGCAGACTCAGAAAAGATAAAAATAGAGGAAAGAACGATTGTTATAATGATTCAACAAGAAAGACACTTCTTGGAGCTGGTAGAAGTACTTAAGAAAAATATAGGAAGAAGAAACATATGATTAAGTATGAGGAGACAAATGATTAGGAGAAAATATTCCTTCACTGTTGTATGGAAAAAATTATCCCCTTCTCTCTCTCTCTCTTTCTCTCTCTCTCTCTCTTCGAGAGTTTGTATCAAGTATTCTTCATTTTAAATTTACAAGTCATAAATTCTTGCCTGTTTTCGGAAGAAAACTCCTGCCACCTCTGCATGAGAGGCTAACTCACTGTGAGTTGAAAAGCTCTAATAAAGATTTTACCCGTTGGAGCCAATCAAAATTAATATTAGCTCTTGAATAGAATGGCAGTTGTTGAAGTAAATCAGAAGAAGCAGAATATACACAAATCCAGAGTGCTAACGAAGTTGTAAGTCTATCAAACATAAATTCGCCAGTACGTTTGTAATTTGGAAGATATACATTATCTTAACAGAATTGCAATCTGGTAAATACGGTTAATATAAAACTGCTTTTCGCTAACCAAACAGAAGTGAAACAAAATGTCAAAATCAAAACTAATCTCTTGTAGATAAATATCAAAGTGATTATAAGTGCAATCATCTTCATATTCATCTGCTAGATATCTATTTTGTGCTGAAGACTATCCCTATTTCTACCTGGTTTATTGATTTTTGATTTTGTTTTGCCTTTATTATTTCTTATCGTTAGTGTAAATATTAATTGACTGATGTAATTTATAACGTTTTTGATTGTTATTTCCATCTTTTTTTTTATTTCGTGAATTAACAGTTATCTAATGAATCTGACAGAAGTATGGAAATAAATTGAAAAAGAAATAAAGTTAGATTATGGAATAAGAAGTATGAAAAGGCTTATTATTATTATAGAAATAATTGCTTTTGATGCTGTTTTGGAAGAGTTTAGAAAGTAGCACTAGTTATTTCGATTCATTCATATTTCTAGAAATGATATGTACTTCATAGCAGTAACAAATTCCATGCTTTGTCTCAAAATATAAAGCCTGGGATTTTGTTTCTACATCTATAAACAGCCAAGTTCATTCCTGGAGCTAATACGTTTCAATAGTCTCATGTCCACAAAAAAATGTAAACATATAATACATTAATACTCTGGACACTTAGCATTTTATTCTTATTTTTTTTAGAAAAAAATAGTTACATTTTTATACAGTCTGGAATCTATCGATAATTTTTAATGAAAATTTTTATAGGAGTTCTGCAAAAAATAAATATTTTTAAGTAGGATTCAGCAGTCCCAAAAATTTAAGTAATGCTGTCCTACCTTTTTTTTTTCAGGCCTCCAGTAAAGGGCCATTTGTGGGATTCGAATCCAAAGCTGTTGGTTGTAAAGCAGGTACATTAACCATTCGGCCAACCAAACAGCTACAATAAATGCAAATATCGAACAAGATGGTTGAATTTCTTCTGTTAATTCAGGTGAAGTTTGTTAACTTCCTAAATACTTGCGATCTGATGACGACCTACCCACACTACACTGAAAGCAGAAGGTTCATTATCCGTCAGTACGATAATATCTAGCGACGATGGTGCAGCGGCGCTGAACGATCTAAAGCCTGGAAAGGCCATTCCTTTAATTTCTATTTATATACACCATCATTCAAGCAAAGATCTCAATATGAAATATTAAGAGCGAATTAAGAATAATATTGATATGAATATTAATAGGAAAGCGATGACGTCATTATGTTACCTCCTTTTAGCAAAACTGTGGGGTTAGATAGATGTTCATTAATGTGGATCGACAATAACGGGTTACACTGGCCTCGAATGAGGAGAGATCGTGTTATTCTCAGAATATCAACATGATCACGGTGTGGTATTATACGTGTTTTTTGGAGTGTATTATGGTTATGAATTAAGTTTAGCCTGTTCAGTAACGATTTAGTAAGTATTTTAGACACAGCTGAACAGGATAATAAAAGTTTCCACTTATCAACAGAGACAACTTCCCCACCATTTTCAAGATTTAAAGCGATCAGTTCTTCTCTTTTGGTCGAAGTCCGTATATCTAACTGGAGAATCCTATTAAATAGTCTTGACAACGAACTGAGGGCAAATAATATAAAATTCCATTGGAAATCCATCCATATCTGGTAGTTTATATTCCCTGAAATAATAATAATGAATTTGACAGAAGTATGGAAATTTAAAAGAAATGTATATATATTTCATTAACGTTTCCTGTTATGGTTTAGTAGTGCTAAAAAGTCCGTGAAAATCCCTTTTTTCACATTATTTCAAATTTCCTTTGTCTGTTGCGAAAATTCAACGTTGCCCATTCAAAAAATTAACACCTAACTGTAAGTCAAAAGGTTATACCATTTGTTTATTATGACTTCGGGACAGGGTTATCCAAAAAACATACATACAAAATCAATATAACACACAAACACGTTTCTACATTTTTTTCTTACGGCACAAACGTTTAATATGTTTGATAATTCTTGATAAATAAATATCATAAATGAAATCTATTCCCGCTGTTTGATTGCTGTGGTTTGCAATAATATTATTCATACCACAAGCCTACTAACTTGAATAGTTTTTATTAGATCTTCCAAATCTTGTAGTTGAATCTTTATTGTTGATTCCATATACCATGCAATAGGATAATCTCTATAGATTCTTTGGAAACACTCGTATAAAATGAAATGTAGCTTCCAGTCCATTTTGTGGTCTTTAGTAGGAGCATGTTTTGCGAGTCCTATCCTTATGAAACGGTAGTGTTCGTTGTTGAGTCATACGTGATAGACAATGCTACTACCGTTGTCTACCACGTATGACTTTGCACGTATTTTTCAATAGGGTGGGTGTCTTTTAGAGTCTTACTGACCAATGTCATGATTGATTTAAAGGCGACTTTACTGCATGTATTTGAAATATTTTATCAACACGATTCAAAATCACTCCAGTTTATCGGATTATAGGAGCTACTTTATATAAGTGGATTAGGTGTGGAGTTATCTTTAATCAATATTCTTATCTGTGGTTTTTAGATATTTAGTAATAGCTGTTGCATAAGATGAGTTAGTTTCTGTTTATTTATTTATTTTCAGCTTGTAATAAGGTTAGAATTCTGTTGCATAACGTTTCGACCACATCTTTAAACAAATGTAGAAAATTCTGCTTGCCAAAGATAAACCCAAAACATTCTAGTAGATTAAAATGCTTTCGGTTTGTGTTTGTGATATTTTTTACCTTTAATATCTTATTACTTATTTTTTTATCTTATCGGCTTAGGTGTGTGAACTTAAATTCTCATTTCAGTTTGAAATTTTTGCAAGATTTTGTTTTCTAAGACACAATTAATTTTATTTCATGAGAATTTGCATCATCTTTTTCGAACTTTTTGGAAAATATTTTCTTAAGTATTTACTACTCCCTTCATATTATTCAGGAATTCGGTAATCTCTTCTAATTTACACGTTTTGATTTATAGTATACATTAGCTAAATTATTCGATACATTTTTTTTTAAATATTGTGCCGTGAAGGATAGCTCAAAATGCAATTAGCATTGTTAACCAGCTTGATATTATTAATCCAGAATTACAGAGACACAAATTGTGTCCCATTATACAATTTGTGTAATTGTGTAATGGGACTAATCATTCGTTAAAGACTGTTTTATCGAGTGACATGTCCGTAGTTAGCTATTGGTTTGGTAACGCATCGTTTGTATGGGAAAGCCACTCAAATTCGTTCCATCGCGTGATAGGAAAAAACTGTTAAGTCTATTTCAGGATAATCTAAATTAGCCAATCGTATATCCAGTACGTTTTTTTTTTTTTTTTGACAAAACACTTAAACCGAACTATGACGCTATCAATTTTTAATTTGATCACATTGAATAACGATTAATCCTTCAACTTTGAATACTATTTGGATTTAATTAAAATCAAGACGATTGTGACAGTTACCTCGTATATGCTGGAACCTTTATTATTGAATTTGAATAGAGTTTGAGATAAATCTGATTGCTTTGACCGAAATATTTCATCAATCAATTCTTGTCTCATGTATGATAAGATAGCTAAGATAATAAGTCTCGAATGGAACGATGTGTTTAGATAAGCGACAGTTGTTCTTGGATAATATGCGTTATAAATGCTTATTGTAGTTTAGGTTAACGTCACTATATATAACTGTGTGGGCAGTGGATTGAAATTTAGTTTTGCCCATGAGATTTACAGTACCAACAATGATTATTTAAGATTTTTGTGAAGCTTTGTGTGAACGTATGTAGCGTTTAGTAAGCTACTTCCATTGTCAGTTCTCTATTCGCTGTAACTATGAGCAGATATTTTTCAGCTAACTGGAATTTATTTGAAGTTATTTATTGCATATTTTAGTTTCAGGTAGATAAATTCCTTTTCTTCTTCTTCTATCTTTTGTTATTATCCTTTTGATTGTATTATGAGGATAGTATAATGTATTATCAGGGGCGCGCCGGCAATATGTGCAATGTGTGCGACGCACACAGGCGCCAGAATAGTAAAGGCGCCAAAGATTTCAGGCGAGGAGGAAATACTTTAAAAAAATAGTCATTAATTATATCAAAATAAATTACATTTTTGTTTAAATTTTAATTATATTTTATAGATTTGTCTTAAACAAATTATTTATAATCACTTATTTGTTATTATTCCTTAAGATCTTATTTCATTCTGATTCCTAGTTCTAATAAGTAGTTTACTGTAAACAAGTAAAATCTTGAACTTGCGTGGGTTTACTGTTTACAGGATGACACGCGTTTCAATTTGTTTAATCTTGTTCACACTCGCATTTGCTCTAAACATATATAAGAAAAGCTGTTGCAGTTTTTAACTTTATTCTACATTCTGCTGTTACCAGCAGAACATAAGCAACAATGTACCTGAATCGTCATGAGAAAAATTTAAATCATTTGAACAATTACAAAAAATGGACAGAATTAATTACATCGTTAAAAAATAAAACTTGTATTGATCATTTGCAACAAACAGTTTTAGATAATGAAAGGAAACGTTAAAAGAATAATTTTTGTAGTACAGTTTTTAAGCAAACAAAATCTAGCTTTTCGTGGTAAAAGTAATAAACTTTACGATCGCAACAATGAAAATTTTTTAAAATGCATTGAGATGTTAGAAAAGTTTGATCTTTTATATCGGAGCACACGCGACGTGTAGCTAATGATCCTGACTTTAAAAATATGCCCTCCTATTTAGGAGATAAAAATTCAGAATGAAATATTCACTTTATTGGCATCAAATATTAAAAATTACGTTTTTATAAAGTGTTTTTTTATTGGGAAGAGGGGTATAGGGGCGCCAACTAAAGTTTTGCACACAGGCGCCGGACACTACTGGCGCACCCCTGTGTATTATACTATTATGATTGTATTATGAGTACAGTATAATTGCGTCTGTTCTTCTAGCCAGCTTATTTGCTGGTGTGAAAAACTCGAACTTTTATGAGAAAATACTTTCCCACTTCGTTGATAAATGGAAGTGCTTTGTTAGAAAATATTCTCAAGTATTTAATATCCAGAAGACTGCTATTGAAGCTGAAATATGTAGAAAAAATAATTTTTTTTTATATTGCATGTTTCACCTAATTGCCTTCATGACTCAGTTGGTAATGCCGACGTCCTTTGGCTGGAAAGACTTGGATTCGAACCCCATTTAAGACACCAGAAAAAGTTATAAAAGCTTTTTAAAAAGGCAAGTTAGCCGGTTCATTTGTAAAAGGTCATTGCGCTTAATACATAAAAGAGATCAGATAAGATATTTTATCGTCGAAAGATAAAAAACAACGTGATGAGCAAGTTATAATTTGTAGCAAATCCTGAGAAAGGAATCTTATTCTCTGGGAAAGCGTTCCAGGAGAGGATAAGTAATTGAAACCAAAAGGTGAACTTGTACTACAATAGTATAGTGATTGTTTGCTTCTTATATTTTAACCAGTATTTGGGAGTAGCGGGGAAATTACGGGTGACAGCTTGGCTAATCATTCATCACAGAAGCATCTACAGAAGAATAGACTTTGGGAAGAAAACAAGCTTCTTGCAACAGGCGACAAGCGAGTCAGTAAGAGACGCAGATTATTAATGAATCTCATTATTATGTTGAATAGTCTAGAAGTATTGAAGTTATTCCAGAAAAGTGGAAAGTGTTCTATATACAGGCTGGTTTGAATTTTGTAAAGGTTAAAAAAAAAAAAAAAAAAAAAAGTTTAAGTAAACAGCAACGTCCTAATGCAGAAGTGAAAACTTCCTTTTCGGATGCTGATGCAACTACAAATGTGTCATGTCACATTTGTGATATCAGGTATAGATTACTTTTATGAGAAATGGATAGGAATGTGGAATTTTGAAAAAGTAATGTCCTTTAGATAATCCTTTCCCATTGCTGAATGGTAAGGAAAAATCGGCATTTAAGATATACTTAAAGGACATGTTTGTTTGTAAATTGCATATTTACTAAATGGAAAAAAATATGTAGACTGTCATCGTGAAAGATAATTATATTTATGCCGAAATGTCATATGATATACTAAAGGAATAGAAAAACAGAGAGAGAGAGAGAGAATGAACGAAATAAATATAGCTTCGTATTGGCAGAGTATTAATTTGAAGAAAGACGACAGTTTACTATTGAATATCATTGTTTCATATTTTTCTCATTTAGAAACTGCAATTTGCGTTTTTAAAGGAAAAAAAAAACATTAGCTTTATAAGTATATAGCTGACCTTTATAAGTACTTGATTCTATATACAAGCCTCTTCCTAATTTCTGCAAAACTTAACAAGCATAGGACAAATATAATCTGATCCATAGCTTGATATCACCATTTTGCTATCATCCTTTTTTTTTTTTAATGACACTATCTAACCTTTTTCACTCTTTAGTTAGAGAGTCTTTAAACAACCAGGTCAATAACATTTTAGTTTCTTACTGCAGTACCATAAAATATGAAGTGAAATTTCAACCAGCTCCACTGCCTTTTGAACATCTAGATTCAGTAATTTATTGTTATTATTTATTAATTTAATACTAGCAAGTTATATATTAATTTTAATATTTTGTTTAAAATTTGATTGAACTATTAATTTTTAATAAAATTTAAAAATCAATAATGCACCTTTAAATATTCTATATCATACTATTACATTAAATTTCTTAAAACAAAAACTGCTTTATGGAATTAATCGACCGTGAGATGCGGTGATTGATTCATTCAATCCAATACCCTTGGAGGGTAATGGATAGCAATGCTGTAGCTAATGAAGCTCTAACTGAGGCTCGGCTATTGCTGTTACCCTCCTGCCATGATCAGAGCTTTGATAATAGCTCAATAACCTTATCCCTACACTGTCCGCTACAGATAACGGGGAATATGAAAAGCATTCTTGCTTCGCCCCTTTAAGCCAGTCCTTATAAGGACTATAAGGAACTGCTTTATGGGGGGGTCTGACATGAATCAGTCGACCGTGAGATGCGGTGATTGATTCATTCAATCCAATACCCTTGGAGGGTAATGGATGGCAATGCTTGCCAATGAAGTTCTAACTGAGGCTCGGCTATTGCTGTTACCCTCCTGCCATGATCAGAGCTTTAATAGCTCAATAACACCTTATCCCTACACTGTCCTCTACAGATAACGGGGAATATGAAAAGTATTCTTGCTTCGCCCTTTAAGCCAGTCCTTATAAGGACTATAAACTGCTTTATTTTGCTATTATTGTGGTTAGGGGAAAATTAGATTCTCGAGAAATTGTTTAGGAATGCGATTTTTTTAAAGTAAAATGAGTATATTTAAATATCACTTAGCAGTCAACAGAAATCTTAAATATATTAAATATATATTGTTTTAAACTTTACTAACTTTGCATCGTATGCAATGCATACGATGCAACAAGCAGCACATAAGAAGGTTATTAGTTTGGTTTGGCTGTAATTACAACTAAAGCAATTAAGGCTGTGAAACTAGCAGAGTATATCTGTAATGGTTTGTTTGTTTGTTTAAGCAGATGAAAAACAGTTTCTTCGAAGGAAAAAAAAAAAAACAGAAAGAAAAAAGAAACTGATACCACCTTATGAAACTCACTTTCAGTGCATCTTATAAGACATCTTGCGGTGCACGCCTTAAATTTTAGGAATGAATAACATACTCACTCACTCCCACACCATCCTCAAAAGAAACCGATTCATTGCTCATTAATTATAAATACCCTGATTTAGTAAGAATCGCATTCTTGCTGTTACTATGTGGAATTCTTTAAAATATTACTTCCACATTAGTCCGACACTGTGTTGTCTGGATAGCGAAGTAAGCACCGTTTTTTTGAGAGCTGCCAAAATATTTTCAACCCAACAGTAAATGCGCCATTTAATATAATCCCAGTTTAGAAAAGTGGCACGTACTGGTACAAACTGCTTCATGTGGTGGTCTAGCAGGGTCTAGTCATAACAATATCTAGCCATAATAATAATAATAATAACAAATAATAGTAAGGATAACACATTTTCTTGAGTATTGTGTCATCACTGGCAGATAACTAAACTGCGCCACGTGTCGTCATTGCCAAGGAAAGCACACAAGTCATTATATTCTGTGACGTATACGACTTTAATCTTTCACTATGAACAGCATGACAACGGTTAGCCAAGTGTGTCCCGGATAGGCTAATAAAAGTGGACAATGAGCCATTGAAAATATTACATGACTTGATTATTCAAAGGTTAAGGGTACAAAAAATTTTCATCGATATTCACTGAAAATAAGTTGAGGCTTAAGACCTCTAATATTAGACATGTTTTTTTTTTTAATATATAAATCAAAAGTTAAAATTCTCACTTATTATTATTATTATTATTTATAATATTTTATTTATTTATTTTATTTTATTTTTTTTTTTTTTGCAAATTTGAAGACATTTGATGATTTCTCCGATATTCAATGTTGAATAAAAAATGATTATTTGAATAATATGCTGATAATAAAACATATTATTAAAATATACAACACTTATTTTTGTTTCCGATTAGTGAATTATGCTAGAGAAACAAATATCGAATCCGTTTACTGAATTTACCGATATTTAATTCAATGTCATTTGCTCATTAATAATATTGTCTCCATTATTATTTTCCATTAGAATCGATCTAAATTTCTTGCGATATCTGTCTCCACTCCACTAGTTTTTCATATTTCCTTGGGAACATATCACTTAGTTATTCCCGAAGGCATTGGAAAAAAAGATTCATTTTACCTCTCTAGCTCATCTTCTTTTCAGAAGATGAGCTGGAGATGATGGACTCTGTGAAGCTGCAATACAACAATTCATTCTCAACATACTGAGATAGCAATACGGACTTTCAAAGTTGAATGAAGCACTTATATCCGTTTAGTCCTCTATTTAGATTCCTTAAGAAGTATGAAGATTACCAGCGATGTCCTTGATTTTCAAGAATGTTGCTGATAATTTTCACAACAGGCTTATTAAGCAATATTGTCTGGAGCAACGAAGTTCTCTGTTTAGTATAGTTTTGCGCATCGTTGGTATCGGTCCGTTGGCCTGCCAATTTATAGTCTGGACAATCAAACATTTCTCTGTGTATAGAGAACCATTTGCCGATAGTTGCCACTTGATGGTAATTGTCGGCTGTTATTCATGAACCACATAAATCTTATAACGCTTCCTTATTCCCCTTATTCATTTAACATGAACATAGACAAGAGTGACGTCATGTTTGGAATGCTGTAACAGTCAACGCAGCCCCTTAAAAATACATTTAGGATTTATATTTCATCTGCGTAGTAAGAATTTCTTAAGCCCATAACATGTTCAAACAAACAAACAAAAAAAAAAAAACGTAGTCTTGATTTATCCTCGTATTTTCAGACTAAGGTAAGCTAACAAAACAATGCGGAGCTCAATAATACTGGTTAATGATAGCCACGAGAAAAGTAATTTATTTTTCTTCTTATTGGAGCCTATTATTATCGTAAATACACACTGCGACATGCATCCCTTTCTCTAATGTTTATTTTATCATTATGCTTTGTACAGAATGAAATCTCCCTTTTTCCCCCTTTTTTTTTTCCTTTAATGCGTTTTCTGTATTTCAGAGAACGCCATCCTCTCTGCAATGGGCCGTAGAGTGACTGCTTGCTTTGGATACTGTAGATAAGCACCTTGTTGTTCCATTCAGATGTAGCTGATAGTCACGTAAGTGTTTTTATAAACGCTTATGATAACTTTTCATCTCCAGTTTCTGAATTTATAGTAATTAGATAGGAATTGCGAAATGACGGTAAATAAGCTAGTTATTATTGTGTGACACCTCCAAGAACTCATCACGGGAGGTCATTCTATACTACACACTACATTGTCTCCATTGCTTAATCTTCCTTCTACCCATTACTCCATCCAGTGCCCGCCAAGCGTACTTTTGTTACTTGCGTGTGTTCTTTGGCCAAATTGTCTGTATGCACGATGAACAACCCATGTTTCCAGGAGAAATAAACTCTGCTACTTCGTATGAGATCGGCTAACTCACCTTCAACTGAAAAAGTCCATATAAAGATTCCTCTTGTCACGAAGAATAGAACTCAGTTCTTTTCTATTTCAAAGGCCGCAATATTCCGCCATTCTTCCGACTGCGCTACGGAGAAACTTATACAAGATACTCTTATACACGTTACAAGATAAATATCCAATGTTTATTTGTTTTTAATAATTTCATCTTACGAATTCTAGATCTTATATCCTATCTCCTACAAATAACGCTAACCCTACTTATTCATCTATATGGATAATACGACAATGTTCAAGAAATATTCGTGTAATTTCATCTAGAATACTCTAAATAAAAGTTTTAGAGGATATAAAGATGACCGCTGTAATTTTTTGTTATAACTAACTTAGTGTATTTAAAGATCGCTTTGTACAAATCAAATAGATGTAGTTAAGTAAAACGTCCACTATGATGAAGTCCTTGTTTGAATCCTTAAAAACAAAATCCTTAATATAGATTGAACTAGGATACGTTTCAGCTGTTGCTGAGAATCCTTATTGTTGTTTAAATTTAATGTTATCAAAAACTTAAAAATCTTTTATCATAAAGAAAGTTCATTCGAAAACAAAACAAAAAAATATTTGTTTACGATTATTTTTATTCTTCTTACAACATTAAATGCTACATCATTTTATTTCGTGACGATTTTAAAAATATGTTTTGCACTTTAACTCTTTGATAGCAGCGCTGTAATTGTATCAGAGTAGTATTTATGAGTTCTGGGCATTTGAAGGTTACTCTTCCCCATTTAATGATGTTCATTGCTGTGCAAAGTTCAGGAAACATTCAAGTGGTTACCAGAAACCTTCAAGTTTACTGATTCGAAGTTTATTTTAACTAATTGACATTTTTGATATGATATTTCAAAATAGCGATGCAATATTGCTATTCAGTTAACAGTTGCAAAAAAAAAAAAAAAAAAAAAAAAAAAAATAGGACAGTAATTTACTGTATTTTCTTTATTTCCATATTTCTAAACAATTTTTTAAATCACAAAAGATAGTAAAGTAAAAAAAAAGAAAAAAAACTGATGTTAATGACTGTCATTTGCTGGTTTAAAAATCGTATTTTTGTAAAGAAAAAAGATCTTACTATTTTTTTTTTTTCGTAGACTGTTTTTAATAAAAACTAAGATTTGGTTTAGATTTTTTTATCCGAAATTTGAGAATAAAGTGTTAAAAATCAAGAATTGTCAGACTACAAATCTTTATTTAAACAACAACAAAAATCTTATTGAGCCAGTTAGAAATACTAGCAAACTCCGGGATTTTTGCTAATATTATGTCTAGGATTAAATATAATTTTTGTGGAAATTCTAATCATAGTGTTGCAGAGAGAACAAAGTTTGTAAACATTTTAAAAGCATGATTTGATTCATTTTATTAATAATCAGTTAACTGTACTTCTTCATGGTGCAATGCAAACAGTGGATTGTGCAATATACCATGAATCGTATTGTATTTTTGTGTTGTCAGTCTTCCAATAATGTGAAGCAATAGGAAGCCCTCTCTCTCCTTCATGTGCTGCCTTATTCATGGAAAACTTTGAAAAATAAGGCAACTGAAACATGTGGACGAAAGACTAGTCCTAAGTAGGTGGGGCGCCCTCTGTGGGCATCTGTTGGTGGGCTAGAATATAAACTGGGATATCGAAGTGTAGTGTTTCCTATATTTTGGAAAGTTTTATGCAACCATATTTATTTAAATTAGGCTATTTAAATTAATATATTGCCTCAGGCCTACTTCTCCCACACTCACTATAATAATGAATATGATAAAAGCCCCATGTCTTAATAGAGTACAACTTCACTGCCCGCAACATCAAAGAATCTATGATGGTTATCCATTCACAAAGGCACACTCAACATAAACTAAAGAATGATCCTATGTGAGATTTGGAAGTCGCTTATTAGATCTTTCTGCACGTCAGACTTGAACTTTTCTGCCAACTGTCGCGTATACTTACTGAACAATGACGGTCCAGTGCCATCTTTGACGTTCAACGTGTTTTCCGTTTTTTACTTTTGTGTAACGGTTCTTACATGTTCTGTATTTTAGTTATGCAATGGTTTACGTTTACCCCTTTATTATATATTTATATATATATATATATTTTTTTTTTTTTTTTTGTTTGTTTGTTTGTTTGTTTTTCTTAACCCAGAAGAAGCCACTAGCATATGTGGCGAAACCAGTCGCTATAATCACGTGTTATATTACGGCCTAATAAAACCCAATGTCAGTTATTTAAAAATAAAGCAGATAATTTTCCTAGTTCTGAAACCGCTGTAAAATAAGACAAACGACCTTAAAATATTATTATTTTTATAACACGATGTTTGCAATGCGTTCCAGAAATTACTGGGAGACTACTTCACAATATAAAACTACACAATTCACAACCCACCGTCTACTACACAAAATTTTATCTGTAAGATGCAGTGTAGTAGCAATTTGCATGTTTTTCCGAACGAAAAACCCAAGTTTCACAGAGAAAACTGTGCTACCGCCGTATAAGACTGGCTAACTTACTTTCACTTGAAAATGCTGATATAGAGATTTGTCTCGTTGTGATGAGAATCTGACTCTAGATTTCTTTTCTATTCAAAGAGTGCATATCCAATATCCCACCCACTGCGATGCGGGAGAGGGGATGTTTATCCTGAGTATACTAAAATAGATCAGTTTATTATATTAAAGAAGATTTGAAGGACTTATACACGAAAATATTTTAATAGAATATGATACTTTCATTATAAAAGTTACATTAAAAGTACTTTCATTATCAGTAGCATCGAGTAAGGGCTATGATTTCTTGACAAATCATTATAAATCAAGATAATTTATAATGTCTAAATAAGAAAAATTTATTATATATATATATATATATATATATATATATATATATATCCCCGTCGGGGGATAGCTATCCCCCAAAGGGGAGATATTCAACTATTTAATACTAAAATCCCATAGATTTTAGCATTAAATACAGATAGATAGAAACTAAATACAGTATTTTGGGATACGATTAGATAAAGCACTGCGTTTCAATAGTCACATCAGCCTCATCTGTGTGAAAGTGTCTAAAGCTATCGCTCAACTCTATCCCACGATTAATCGCAGCAAATTAAATACAAAAAAAAAAAAAAAACTATTACTTTACCAGGCGGTGATTCGAACCATAATTATCTATGTTTCGCCAGCTTGGAGTCATACTTCGAAATCCAACAAACTAAGATTACAGTGAGTGTAAAACAAGTGATTGAGGATGATATTAAATATTAGGTGAAATGATATTAATGAAATGAAAAAGATGATATTAGGTGAAAAAACGATATCAGTTGTGAGAGATTTTTGGTGTCATATTTTTCTGTAATAAACAAATTATAAAAACGCATTCTGGGTATATGTTGGTGGTGGGAGCCAGTTTCTTGATATATGAGCTAACTAACTGAATAAAGAACATTCTCGAGTGGTTTTACCATCAAACTCGTTTATTTAATTTTGCAAAACCGAACTTCTAGAATGTTTTCAAAAGGAAAAGTTACAGTCACGAAAGTAAATTCCTGATAAACCGGTTTCTCGAATGCTGCTTGGCTTTGTGAAAGTGGAAAGAGATCTACAGAAGTTTCTAGAATTGTATGACTTCACTAGAGGAAAACATTATTTATTTAGAAGAAAGACAGAATGAAAGTGTAATATCTAAGAGGAGTAAAAAAGTTTGGTGAAATGACTGGTGTAAGAACGATGGTCATTCATATTTTATGATGAGAAGTTGGAATAATTTCAAAACCGATAAAAAATGATTTTGACGAAGACATGACAGTGGACAGTTAGGGCACTGTATACATCAGAAGAGCATTTGATTTTTCAGATAAGCAGCTTTTAATTTCGAACAGTTGTCTTGAGAAACATCCTACTATGAATATTATTTCTTGTTTTTTATAGAATAATGATTTACGAGGTGTGGCACCAGTTTCAAAATGGCATACTAACATAAAAAACTCAATTCTAAGTCATAGAAATATAAGCTTGTATTAAAATAAATTGACAGTAGAGTTATTATATAATTCCTGACAACTTCAGTTTGTTAGTGAGTAATTTTAGGGATTTTACAACGTTAATTATATTTTTGATAAAGTAAAAGCAAACAAAAAAATAAAATAACTCGGTGGGATTTTGCTTACATGTTACGCGCCCGCCATCTATTATTTATAATATGCACTAATAGCGTTTAACGTGGAATTTACCTATCAGTAGGACTTAACGGAGAATGCCACTTCATGGCGCATAATATGTATTACGATAGAACAAAAAAAAAAAAAAAAAAAACTACAGTCCGGCAATCAGAATACCTTTCCACTCGGACAACTAGGGTGGCTGATATTTTATTTTCTACACCTTTTTTAATTCATTCTAGGAGTCTATACGAAATATCACTTCGATGTACAGATTCATTATGTTCATTTTTCTATCACACATTTCATTTCGTGGTTGTGTGCTGCTTCTCTTTTTCACAATCGATCACAGTGCACACTTACAGTATGACTTTCTATATGTTAAATTGCTGATACATAAACAATTAAAATACTGTTCGATACATAAGTTTATTCTAAAATAAGATTATGCATTTCTTAGAACAGTATTAAATACGGTAGCTTACAAATTAGTTAGATTAGCAAAACTTCTCATTTGAATCCTCTTCACTCTAATAACAATTGGCTTTTATGAACCCGATTGAAAGTTAGCGAACCTTGAAATCTGTAGTACTCAGTTGATACGAAAATACATAATTCTAAACTTAAGTTAGCGTGCTAAATTATAAACTGTAAAGTAGGCTTTTCGCAAGATTTGATGAGTTTGTGGATTTTTAGTTTTTCTTTTATATCTGCGAGTACTCGTAAAACATTCATTATAATTTTTTTTTTCATTATTAACGAGACATATATAATAGAATCGGTTTGTAATTGAGTCGATATATGTACAAATATCAAATTGAAACATATTCATATATTATATAATGTTTTTGGATTTTTACCAGCATTGCTGTTATTTTAAAAAGCTAATAATGATCAGAATTAGAGGAAATACCATAGGTTGGTTCGCCTTTTGCATTATGTCAGAACACATGGCAACGGCACTTTTTTTTTGTCATTTTAGTAAATGATGTATATTTCCAATTTAGTTTTAAAATCTTTGTTAAACAGTGCCGGCGCTAGGGTCGTTGCCGCCTGCATGCAATTTCTATCTAAGCGCCCATGTAACGATCCGAGCGTGTGTGGTTCTTTTACGATAATAAAAATTTTAAATATTTGAAATTTCTTAAATAAATTTTGACAGAACAGCCACACGTTGGTTCGCTAAATGTAACGAACCGGGGGTGTTGACTAGGCAGGATAATCGTTAAATCACTAACAAAATTAAAATGAATTTTAATTAAAGTTAAAATTTATTTGAACTAACGTTTAAAAAATCTTGCATTTTACAAGTTACTAAATTCTTAGTAACTTGTAAAAAAAAATTTATAATTTTTATAAATGGAACTATCTTTTAGGAAAATAAAAGAAACTCAAGATAGATGAGAAAATAAGAAAAGAATTCAGAAATAATTAGAACATTTAATATAAGTATTCAAAAAATACAATCTTTACAGAATTACAGAAAATAAATTAAATTACATAAATATACTTGAATTTTTTTTTAATTAAAATTTTAGGGTTCTTGATTTCATATTCACAAAATTAGAAATAATGGTCTTAACGTCTAATTCCGCACATATATCATTTTCAATAGCTATTAACGCCAAACTAACAAGCCTTTTTTGTGACATACTTGTTCTTAAGTAGGTTTTAATCAATTTCAACTTGGAAAAGTAACGTTCATCGCTCGCTACAGTAACAGGTAAGGTTAATAGTATTCTTAAAGCAATTGAAAAGTTAGGGAAAGTTAAATTATTGGACACAATAAAATTAAGAATATCGAAAGGGTCTTGAATATTTAAATTATCCTTCCGAAAAATATCCCGGAAAGCACATAACTCGTCATATAGTTCTATTGCATTTACGTCTTTATTGTCGCCGTCCTTCAAGAGAATCTCTAAATCGTCACAATTTTTTCGTAAATCTTCGTTATTAATTTGTAGTAATCTATACAAGAAATTGAAATTATCATAATATGTTTTTAGTTGTTCAAAACGTCCTATTAACGAACAAATTGCAACGTCTAGAAGTGTATAAAACACATTCACTCTAAATTTATCTTCTGGCGATTGTGACGTTTCGTCACGATGCTCGTAGTCAAATTGTCGTGTCTTCTTTCGCCGTCGAACTTCAGTACCAGTTTTAAATTCTTGTTCTCCATCCACCTCTTCACTCAGTTCTTTTGCCGTTTTTAGAACTTCGTTAAAATTTGTATCTGATCGATACTCTTGTAAGAATATTTTTAAGTTTTCGATAGATTCTAAAGCAAGTGTAATGTTCATATTTTTGTCTTGAAGCATTTTACTTACAGGGTTTATTCTGTTAAGTAAATCATACCAAGTTATAAGAGAACGAATAAATTTGTAGTCCTTTATTTTAGCACATAATGTTTGTGCTTCATGCTGATTTTCTTTATTAAAATTTTCATTATTTAAAATTTCAAAAAGTGCATCGTAAATTTCTCGTAACTGATATCGTAGAGGGCGGATTGCATTAATTTTACTTTCCCATCGCGTATCTGATGGCTGTTTCAATGTTAAAATTTTTACGAACTTTAAAAGGATTGCCCAACGTTTGTGAGAGAATGAAAAGAAATTTTATATTTCTTGAATAACTGCAAACAAACTAATTGTATCTGCATTCACTTTGGCTGCTTCTTTATTGATTAAATTTAGAGTATGAACATCACATGGCACGTAAAAAGCTCGAGGATTTTTGTTCAAAAGCCAATTTTGGAGCCCATATTTTTTCCCTTTCATATTTGCCCCATTGTCATACCCTTGACCTCGCATGTCTTCAATGGGAATGTTCCATTTTTTCAGTTGTTGCATTATTGTTGCACATAAACCACGTCCTGTGGAATCTGATATATCTGCAAAACCTAAAACGTTTTCCCTGATCTTGACAATTCCATTGTCACAGGAAACAAAGCGAATAATAATGGTCATTTGTTCTGTTTTACTTGCATCAGGTGTGCAGTCTAAAATTATGGAATAATATTTAGATTTTCGAATTAATAATAAAATTGTATCCCTGATTGTGTTACTTAAAGTTTCCAATATTTATTTTGACTGTCTTTACTCAAATAGTGTACTCTATTGTTTCGTTGTAGGGCCCTTTCAACATGATTTTCCATAACGGGATCAAACTTCGCAAACAGTTCGACTAATTTTTAAAACATCGCCGTTATTCCTTTCATATAATTTATCAGATGATCCGCGAAAAGCTAAATTTTGGCTACCAAGGAATTTTATAATTTCAATCAAGCGTTCTAAAACACTCATGTCTATGCAAAGTTGTACTTACATTTCTCCAATCGTTATAATCTTCTATAAGACTACTTGATTCGGTAAGTGCGAAAAGTTTGCAACAAAAGCAAAAAACAGAATTTAAAGTTTCGGAATAAATGAGCCATATTCTTGGCACGAGCTCCCCGTTTTCAATTTTTCTATTATAATACGTGTCGCCAAATTTACGACCATATGTATCTCTGGAATATATTATTTTTTTCTTTTGAACAGGCCTCATTTCAATTAAAACAACTCGTAATTTTTCATCAATATTTCCCCATTCACCTGGATCTTCTAAATTTACAGAGACTAACAATGTTTTAATTTCGTGGTCAACTACAACTAAATCTTCTCCTAAATGTTTTTCACTTAAATCATGCATCTTGTTATCTTATTCAATAGTTGCAAGAGTACTTTCATGCAAACTGGATGATGTGCGCGGTTTGTCAACTCTGATTTCTGATGTATCGAGTTGGTTACAATCTACATCAGAATATTTTAATAAATTTATTAAGAGCCCCAGTTTGTTTCTTAATATCTGCTTCTTTCAGAGCATGACGCTTAGTATTTTGTGCACCGGATAACTTTTTTTAAATTTTTGATTCCATTTCTATTTTATACCCACAAGAAATTATTACACAACACGACACGGAGACGAAATAATAATCCGCACTGCGCTACTGTCAGTAGCCTACTGAGATGCGTACCATATGAGTCATATGGTGCGCATATAAGAGCTTACTGACATGCGCACCATATGACTCATATGGTACGCATGTCAGTAAGCTCTTGTTGCTAGGTAACCAGTCATATGATATGACTGGTCACTTAGCAACAAATGTTTTGTACAAAAATTAGTTTCTGCGCATAAAAACCGTTCACTGTTCGATTTGATAGTTTCACTTTAAATAGACTGCAGTAGACACAACATTCTGCAGGCAAGCATTTAGCCTGCTCTCGCTGCAAAATTGTAAACATACAATTTTTATACAATTTATGTACAGTTTTTTAAACTTTTTATTCGGTGTATCCCGCGTTATTTATTTTAATATTGATCATTCTAAGAATTTTTTGTTTTATGATAAAAATTTTATTTCTTAAAAATGAACTTATGAACCGTGCCCCGGCGGCGGTGCCCGCATGCTCTGAATGCCCGCTTCCGTTGGCCCTGCAGTTAAAGACAATAAACAAAATTTCGTAATGCTTCATAAAAAGTATCCGCGTTTCTCTTAAAAATTCTACTCTTAAATCTTTCACTGAAACTGTATATCTTTGGATGTGATGTAATTCTCGATTTCGTACTGTTACGATATCAGTTGTGAGAGATTTTTGGTGTCGTATTTTTCTGTAAGTAAACAGATTATAAAAAAGCATTCTGGGTATAAAAGAAAAACGAGTCAAGGACATATTTTGTGTCAATTGTATAACCAGATGTGAGTGTTAATAGTACAGATGTTTGATCCATATCCTTATCAAATCAGTTCTTTCTGATGCTTATATCTTAAGAATCCTCAAAAAGTCACAAATAGAATACGACAGTGTTTACTTCAGAACACTCTGAATTGACGCTTTACTGCGAATGTAATTTTTTTTTCTTCCCAGAGGTAAGTGGTGTTCATTTTCAATAGCAGAGGAGTCATAGTTTCAAATATATCCGTTCTCATGCCAAGAAAACTTTACTAACGATTATGTGGTTGGGGTGGGGGGGTAGATATGGTGTCTGAACCTAACAAAAGTCGAAATTTATTTCTCGTTAATTTTCGAGAATTTATAAAGACAATAATAGTATTGTTATTGTCTTTATTTTGTTTGTTATACATTATGTAGATATACATGCTTTAATGGAATAAATAAAAGTTGTACAAGTCATAACTCTCAATTAAAGGTTACTAGAAAGTAAATCATATGCTGATAAAGTCCTTAAATGCACTTGAGATAAGAAAAAGAAGTTATTTCCCTTAAGACGGGTGTGAATGGTCAATGATACACTGCCATCATTGTACAAAATTGCCAGAAGAATAGATACCGAAGTTTCCATTCGCATGGAAATTCCCGGAACTGGATGAACAACGTTGGTGGGTCGTAGGTCGAACAATCCCTATTCCTACTTACGCTCTTAGACGAATTCTTGTTCAATGCTTTTGGGTTTTATTTTTATACTGTGGTCAGAAATGAGTGTATAAAAACATAATCGCTATATAATATAACAGTATGACATACGTAACTAATATATGTCAAATATTAATTAATGCATCTATGCTTCCTGTATAATACTTAAAATTCTCCATAGTTTTGAACTATTGGTGTGTAACATATGTCGGAGCGTAATAAAATTCAATTTGTAATAGAAATCTTATAAGATATAAGGAAGGCGATTTGTTGATTAGCAGTTGCTATATAAATCGTATGATATAAAACTTACATAAATATAAATACCATTAGCAGTTGCTGAATCTAGTGACATTTAAATTCGGCAACTGCTTTTAGCAAACAAATATGGAAATTTCAGTTTCTTTTGATGTATTTTAGGATTCTGCTTTTAGCAAACAATTTTTATATGGAAATTTCAATAGTTTCTTTTGGTGTATTTTAGGATTTTCTCTCTCAAAGATGAGAAAAGCGCATGGATAGCGACGGGGTACCGTCTAGAAAGAAATCATGGGTAAAGCTTGTTGGCAGAAAGAAGAGGAGAAAGGTAAGCTTTCAGTTAATTTTGACTTAAGGCATATATAAACGTATTGGATCTGCACTATATTGACCAAAATATGACACTATCAGATTTCCTACTTGATCCAGACTTGTTTGACTTTCAACCATTTCTTATTTTATCAATACAATTGACCAGGTGTGGCTTGTGCATAGACACTGCAGAACTGCAGCATCCCCAATTTTTCTCGATACATAAATATATTTATTAATTTATTTATATTTGCTTGTAATATTTAATTTTATCATCAACAATCCTATACAATTCTCTTATTTTGTATAAAAAATAATAAAAATCCATCTTGTAGCACTTAGGAGGACGAAGGACGCTAGCAGCACTGTGTTTACTACAGTGCCATATTGCTAGGCGCTCAAACATATACACGTCATAGTGAGATGCGAGCTATTAGAGTAATGCGGCACTGTCCATCGCGTAGTTCCACTGTTGTTTATATGCAGTTTGCGCCAGTAGTAGAGTGTTCGTAGTGCTTATCGTGTTTACTCAGTCTCTTTAAATATTTGGACATTACAATTAAAGACATAACATTTGTTATAGTTTTTATTTTAGAACATTATTGGGGTTATGATAATGGATTTTATTTTTAAGCAATTTTGAATTATACTAAACTGTATAATTTTATCGATAATAAACAATATTTTTTCATGCTTAATTTTTTTTTTTTAAATTTTTACCATAATTTTAATATTTTATTCAAACAAGTACACACTTTACTTACCGTGTGTATGTATATTTCGAAAGTTGCAGCACCCCCACAATTTCAAGCCACGAACCGCCACTGCAATTAACTTCAATATTTCACATATAATATCTATAATTATATAATATTTTCAGTTAGTGCTCTCTTCTGCATTTATATTATATAATAAATTTGATGATTTTATTGCTGTAAACCAGAAATAAATATATTTTCCACTATCTTTTCATTTCCAAAATAGGAGTAAAAAGCGTTCTTTTGGAAATCGGTAGGTAGGTTAGTCATGATTGCTGCAGTGGAGTACATTTGTGCTGTTTGTTAGAAGGACGATGTTCCTAATTTTAAATATCATTTTTGTGCGTGATCATGCATGTTCTATCGTTTTAGTAAGTTGTGGGAGTTAAAACCTGCCTTAGTTACAATGAAAAACAGTCAGTGCCAGATTAAAATTCAGTACTGATCCAATACATAGAAAAAGGGGTGTTCGAAAAAGTGGATGCCTTAGTCGATACAAATTCTGCCAAATGCAGATGATATCGATATTATAGATAGGACACACACACACACACACACACACACACACACACACACACACACACACACACACACACACACACACACACACACACACACACACACACACACACACACACACACAAAATGAAAGAAACTTTTATCCGTTTTGAATAATCAGCAAAGAAGATGCATCTACGTATTAACCAAGAAAATACAAAATATATGGCAATAACAAGAAAAATTTTGATGACGATTCTTGTCAAACTGAAATTAGTTCCTATAAATTTGAAACCGTATATAGCTTTATATACCTGGGATCAGAAGTTAATTATAAAAACGATATCAATGTTTAGATCCAGAAACGCTTTCCTTCAGCGAATAGATGTCTCTATGTACTTAGCAAACACATAGTCACATTTGATCTCAAGATAAACAAAAATATGTACAAAATGTTTATAAAACCAGTATTAAATTATTCCTCTGAAAACTGAATATTATCAGTGACAGATAAAAAGATTGTTAGATCTATTTGAAAGAAGGATTCTCAGGCATATTTTTGGAGCGGTATAAGAGAATGGGATATGGAGGAAAAAAGATACAATTATGAACTGTACAAATTGTTTAATGAGCCAGGTATTATTAAGTACATTAAAATCAATAGATTAAATTGGACAGGGCATATTATACGCATGGATAATAACAGAGTTGTTAAGAAGATATTCAATGCTAAGCAAGAAGGAAAAAGGAAAATCGGAAGACCTAAATTGAGATGGGAAGATGGAATAATTCAGAATATTAAGACTTTGGGAGTTAAAAACTGGAGGAACTTAGCAATGAATAAGGACGGATAACAGAAGTTTCTGAAGGTCAAAGCTCATTGATGATGATGGGGTTAAAAACCACAGTTGATCCCGACAGAAAAAAAAACAAAAACTTACTAGTCAGCATCAGAAATCAATTAACACTGGAATCTTTAAAATAAAAAATATAATAATAAAAAATAAAAACTATAGAAAATTTCCTTCGATTGATAAGTAGAATGAATCGGTCTTATAAGGTACTTTGGGCTTTATTAGGGATTTATTATGCCTTCAGGGTTTGCATTGCGAGAGTTACCATGAAGTTACGCAGACACCTACTAAAAATTGCATGAATTAAAAATTTGTAATACTTTATCGCATTTCTTGCTCATTGAAATTTAAAACGTGAGAAACGCATTTCAGAATCCTTTATTTAAAGAATTTAGTTTGGACAGACAGTAGAGTTTGCTCTGCGCAATGAATAAGCCCATAATTTTCCCTCAATTTCAATGCTCTTAATTCATTTCCTTCAATTTTCATTTTTGTTCTATTGGGATTAACTTTAGACGGCATTTTAACAGTCTAATTGTTCATCCCAATAGGACAAAAGCATTCATAACAGCTGAAAACTACGAGACTTTTGGAGGTGTCAGCAGAAAAGCGACACCATCGTTTCCTACAACTCCATTTTATTCTAACTGAGGCGAAATCGATTCAACATTTTGGGAAATTAACTGCGGGGAGAAGAATAAGAAAAATAAGAAAAAGTATTACTATTTTTTCGCTTTATATTTTAATGGTCTACTTTTATCATTAACTGGGCTTAACCTTTTCCAGACTACAGCCTATTGAATACTTTTGTTGAATAAAATTAGAGAATCGATAATATTCAACTTAGAATCGAGGTTGCAACAGGTCATTGATCCTACTCATTCTTGTAATAATAGCCATTGACTTTGCAATATTCGGCTGAAGACTTACTGCTGTAGCTCTTGATACAAACATAGTTCGCTGACATATAGAAACGGAATAAAAGTGTTTCACTTAGCCGCTTGTCATTATCGTTTGTGAATGTGCTGCAATAATGACCTTTTTCATAGTCATAATGATAATCCAGTAGGACTTTTCGGTAACAAATCTTTCCCCATAATGCTCCAAAAATAGTGAGTCATATTCATATTACAACAATAATTAAGCGATACAAGTATTTCTAACTGTATAATCATGAAAATAAGTATAAATTTAATGATCTCTTACAACATACTCTGCTAATTTTGGATGTTTGAAATAATGACTTGCTTTTCAGTCAGTCACCCGAATGATATTATTCTAATTTTCTTTTATGTGAATTGCGCCTACAAAAAGTTGTAGACTTATCGTATACATTACAATGGGTGGGCTAAGAGTTAAATAATTCGAAAACCCTGCTTCATCTATCACCTGATAAAGCAGAGTTTTTTCGGATTATTGGTGGGATAACAACTAGCAACCTGGGTTGGAGAGAAGATACGCTATTAACTCAGCCAACTAGACTGCTATTTGTCTATATGATGTGTTTCCCATCACATTTGCTGTGTTTTTAGGGTAGTTTTTTTTATTATTTTTTTAAATTTATATTCTAAATATTACTGAATTTTAAAACTAGTAACAAGAATAGCATAATTCAAAATACACATTTTTCCAACAATAGCTTAACTTCGCTACAAAATGAAAGATAGGAAAATTTTTATTTTTCAAAAATATTTACTTTTTTTAATATCTTACCAAATTTTATCACGTTTCATATATTAATCATTCATTATCACTTTCATCTTATACTTAAATATAAGCATCTTAAGCGAGACTGATAGGTTTCTGAAATCAATCAAGCTCAAAGGGAAAACAAAATGAAAAATATTTTAAAATAAGTGAAAAGGTTGTAGTAACCGACAAATGTGATGTTTAGTTGCATAAACTTTGTTGCGTATACTTTGTGAAGCATGCACGAGCGCCCTCTTACAACAATGCACATTCCTTTACAGTTCTTAAAATTAAATAAATATATTATATTTTATAATAATTCTTTGCATGCAAAGGATTGTCATAAATTAAATTAAAGAATTATAATAATAAATATTATATTAAAATAAAGAATTAAAGAATGATTATTATTAAACTATAATTTTTTCTTACTGAATGAAGAATATAATGTGATAAGAAACAAAAAAAAAAACCGATAAAAAGTATGCTCTTTTGTGTTTGGTAGGACCATACATCAAAAACTCAAATTCCATTTGTTTTATGCATTTAATAACATACCCTTGAGAGCAATTAAGTGAAATAGTTTTAATGTATTCGAGGCTTAGTTTGTCATAAAATGCCTTCTGGAAATACTAAGGCAATTAAGAAATTGGCTGCGACAAATCTGGGCAGGTGATTCTGAGCTAGTGCCAAGAACTGATATTTTTCTGGCCTTGTTTTATTATTTAAGGGTCTTTTGTTACAGTTAACGATGTGGACCAGGTGTGTGTGTGAGAGAGAGAGAGAGAGAGAGAGAGAGAGAGAGAGAGAGAGAGAAATAAACAGGAAAAGAGTTTATCGAAAATGCTTCATAGTGTTCTAAACCTGTTGTTAAACAGCTATTAACTATAACATCCAAACACTTACATTATTTCCATTAATGGCTCATAACATTATACGGAATACTTTTGATAATTCTCTTCTCTTGTAGTCACTGCAACGAAACAAAAAATAGCATTTTCTCTTCCCCTGCTGTGTTCGATTGAAGTCTATCGCGAACACGCCCTGATTAAATGCACGCTGATATCTAATAAATTGCATTTAATTCTTTTAAAATTAGTTTTCCACAAAGTGACGGATAAAAGACAAATATCTTATGTAAATATTAAATACATTGTGAATTTAGATTCGTATGAATGGTGTTTTGTTTTAGAGACTATTGGTTCCTTTCTATAATCTCCCTGCGTAATTTCTTTAATATTTTAAAGAAATTGCTATCATTTCTCCCACATCGAGTAGTTGTATGGTACATCGGTTTTTTTTCTTTTTTTTTTTCTGTGGCATTTCAGCTTACAAGCTCGAACAATTCCAACCACGTCATGAAAAAACTAAATGAAATAAATTATTAACAACCTTCCACAAGCAGTATGTTAATGGCATTAAGTATAGCTTGAAGTCTTTGCTCTAATGAAATTTTGAGACCGTACATTATCTCGTACATCACTACTACCTTGACAAAAAATTAGAAATTCTATCGCTCCGCATAAAAGTGTTTCACATCAATTCTATGCAAATTAGAGGACCTATCTACAATGCCTACTTATGTCTTAAACAGATTCAGCATGTATAAAATAAAACAAAATTCAGGATTTGTTTTGGATCTACTACTACTGGCTGTATATTACGTATGTTCAATTAGCCGGTTTGCCTGTTTTACAGGGAAGAAAAACTGGATTTTCCGGGACCCAAACTCTATTACCTAAGGTGGCAAAGGTACCTAAGCCTTAGATGACTTAATGATTTAATTAATTTAATAATAATAATAATTGGAATTAGTCAAATACGTAAATAACTTCATTTAATATTTAAGAAAAAAACATAGTATACAAGAATTCATTTTTTTCAATTAAAATACAAACATAACGATACTATATAACGCAGTTTAACCTAACCATAAAATATTTAAGTGTTCCCACATTACTTCCAAATTTTACATGTAAATAACAACACACGTTGTCAGTTAAACGAATTTATTTATTCAACACACACTCACTTAAGTACTTATCATAATGTACTGTTGTGTGTGTGTGTGTTTCTGACATTCAAAGACAATTTACTTTGAGTAGCAAAGTTTAAGGCGTTTTCGCTTACCGTTTTTTGCTGCATTTGCAAATCAATCAATAAAATAAAACTCTTAGCTGGATTTAACCAAATTGTATTGCATTGGGTTCATTTTTTATTTACAGTCTGTAATATTTCGGTTGAAGAGGAAACTGTTTCATTCTTATGGCAAATGCTAGTCACACGAATCTCATATCATGCGAAACAACTACCATCCCACTGTAACACCTGCTTAAACTCGGAGTCGTTAATAACAATTTATAATAGCGCCGAAAAAACTTGTTTCGTAATCACTGACGCACAAGGCTGACGAAATCACATGACAATAACACCAGATTTTCAGCACGTTTAAATAATGAAATGTTAAATATGACTGGCGTGTAAGATCAAAGTAAGAGTTTGTATTTGGTAAATCTCATATCATATACTAGCCCACAAAACCGAAAGATCGTAGTATAGTAAATACAATTCGGATGGCATTGAAATATAATGAACATATCATATACTAGTCCACAAAACCGAAAGATCGTAGTACAGTAAATACAATTCGGATGCCATTGAAATATAATGAATACAAACAAGTTGAGCAAACTACACATGAAATTATTTTTCACTTTTGTCCCTCTGTATTTTTCAATGCATGTACTAAGCATAAATTCCCATAGTTATTAATATCACGTAAAATAACTTCCTTTTTGTGATTTAGTTGTAAATTCTCAGATAAATGAGCTATTTGAGTTAAAAATTATGAAATAGACAACGTGTAATTATGAAATAATTACACACTGTCTATTTCACAGTAATTAAGAAATAGACAATGTGTTTGCTAGTTGATTGTGAGGAAAATTTTAATATACTGAAATTTATAAATATTGAATACTGCTTATTCGTTATATTACAACAAATATTTCAACATATTCACGGCTCATAGGACATCTGCACTCAGAAAAGTTAGGCGTTATTGAAAACGGGTCATTTTTTTCTCCTTCTTACGTCATTCCATTATCACATTTTAATTAATTACTAAAGGCTTACTCTCCAATTAGGGTCTTATAGCTTTCAATGCGTGTGTGTGTGTGTGTGTGTGTGTGTGTGTGTGTGTGTGTGTGTGTGTGTGTGTGTGTGTGTGTGTGTGTGTCCTACTTCTGAAGATGATTTGGAGAGTTTGGCACAAGCCTCTCCCCAAAACAACACTCACTTATCAGTGCTTCGATTTCTAGGAGTGTCATCGCAGTACACATCCCCAGCAGGGATGAAGCTGACCTAGATCGAGGCACCACCACACCCTCCCACCCACCATTATGTAGGGCGTGACCAGTCGGCCACAATGGTGACGTGCGTGAGTCGGAGATTCTTCTCTTGGGAGAAAGGCGGTCGATTGGAGCAAGCTCTCCGCTTAGGTAATGAGGTTCCGTCACACTGCAGTAGGATTGTCAGAAGCTTGACGGATAGCGCTGGGAGCTCTCCATTGCTGATTTTGGCGGCGACGGCAGCGGCACGGTTCACGGTGTGGTGTTATCTAGAATGTTCGCTTAATAAATGAGTCGCGTTCGTGATAAACGTCGAGATGTCAGCAGAAACGGTTATGTAATAATTGCACGTCCTTAAAATACGGGCGCACGAGAGAAAGAGAGAGATTATACGTTGGACGAAATTTCATCCATTTATCTAAAGCTGTAGCGGAGATATCACAAAACTACACGAAAATTCGGTTCTTGGCAGTAGAAATTCCAATATACTCTCTTGGGTTAAATGGGAACCAACTATCATGCAACTTTCAAAGTCCACAAGTCATAATGATATCTGTATGTTGTGATTTTGATGTAAGTTAAAAATGCCATATTTTTTGTATGAAATAAAAGTGGTTTTTGGAATGTGACAACACTGTGCTCTGATTCTAAAAAAATAGGATCCTGAAATGCTTTTCTGTTAGAAACAATTATTAAATGAGACGTACCTTATTATATTTGCTGATACAAGACACTTTTCTGGCACTGATACAAAATCAGGAAGGTTGAAAAACTTCGAACATGTGTGTAAATATGAGGTTCTTTTTGTAATTCTGCTGTAGTGATAAGCATTCATCTTGACAGGCACGCTAACCATAATCGGTATTACGGATGCGTATCTTTAGCACGAAACTAGTAGGGATAGACGTTGACATTGTACTTCTTAGGCATGATAACGCTATTTGGAATCCGCTTAGTGTACACCTGCTGAGTGTGTAATCATGATAGTGTTGATAAGTTCAAGTTGACGACAAAACTATGCTCAACTGCAGCGTTTCAATTATTCTTTTATACTATGCGATACTCATCTATTGTACGTGCTATCGTCCTTCACTTTGAAGATAATAGGGATTTCGCAATAGGCCGGATGAATTATAACATTCAAACAAAGAAAAACACAAGAAATATTTTTCGTCTGAAGAAGAGCCATAAATATTTACAAATAAAAATATAATAAAAAATCTGTTCTAGCTTATTATCTTCTTACTTTCGTTTGAATTTTTTTTTTTTTTTTTTTTTTTTTTTAACGTTCGACCTCATCATATTTCCCATTCTAGATGAAATTTAAAATGTCATCAACTGTTTTAAAATTTTCATGGGAAATATAAATAACCATTAGAATTTTAAATACAACAATAAAAAAAAAATAAAACTTCTGTTACAATAGCAATAACAATTATTACATGTGAAAAAAAATCTGATTGGGTTACACACACACACACACGTAAACATACTACACACGTAAACACGTACTATTAACACAAATGATCTACCAGAGGAAGGAAACTTTCCTTGAATATCTCTGTACCATTCCATGGCAAGTGTACAAAGGCGGGTGGCATAAGCAATGAGATATCTTATGGAATATTCGAGGTGGAATCCACATTGGAATGATTAGATGATCTGTTCTGATTACTTGGTTATTAAAATTTCTGATGATAAATAACAGTTCGAACAGCTGTCATGTCAATGAAACATTCTTTAAGCACTAATCAAATGCAAACATAGGACTCCTGGGCAGATCTTGTATCAGATAAGCAGTGCAGACCAGGGCGACTCTGAAGGTTATATTCTTTTAAGCTTTCCGATGGGTTTCAAAACTTTCCTTAAGATCTTAAGGTTGTTTTTATATTTGGCTATAAAATATTGCTTGATTCATATTATCGTCCATTTTAATATATTACTTTTGCCAAACTGAAGCCTTTCGGCTCTGTACTTCAGTAATACGTAAGTTCGTTATTTTACTTTTTCCATTATATTGTCAACGATTGAAGGGAAGATAATGCGATGATGATGAATAGGCAGAAAGTTTCCTCAACTTTCTGCCCATCCAGTACTATATGTTGAACAACTTCTCGTGCATGGGACTACCATAAAAAGCATTTTACAACATGGTAGAAGGAGATTTTCTTACTGATATCGAGGGAAAATCGTCTAGATACAGAAGAAGAGATAGGCAGGTGTGACCAAAGATTTTGGCTAGCAATCCTGAAAAAAAGGGGTAATCAACTGATACTGGATATGAGGCAAGTTTGTCGCTTTCGAAATAAGACGTAGATTTAAACTTTCCGTAGAGATATTATAAGTTCAGTAGAAAGACAGAGAGAGGAAGCAGGATTTATTGTGAGCCACTTTTTTATGCTTTATTTTTCTGGTGAAGTGCGCTTAAAGTCCCAGAATAAAAAGAACTTCGTTTTATGGTTTAGTTTGATGTGAGTTAAGGCCCAAGAAACTAAGGCTATGAGGGGAATTATATTATATCTGCTTACTATGTTCATTTCCTTCTAATTTGCGTATTTTTATGATGAAAAAAGCTCCCCTTTTTTACTGGAGGAAAAGCCTATTATTTAATTCGACTAACTGATTTTCCTCTGATAAGTCTTCTTAAACATTCCTCTCCATCAGTCTCTTCCTGGGATTTGAACCCAGGTATTTGCAACCAAACGATAAATGTCACACCGTCCTCTCATCTGAGATACCGAGGCAACATAGGGGATGGAGACAATAAGGCAGTTATGCAAAATGAAGAACGGAAAGGATGAAAGGAATGAAGGAGAAGTCCCGTTCTAAACGGGAGTCGAAAAGGTTTTCCCGAGGAATCTTAATACGGGAATTTTCAACCGCACCGTTTTCGACAAATCCTTCAGTTGAATGAGTTATTTTCAAATGAAATCTTTCGAAATGAAAATAATTAAGTCATTCCGATGAAGAAGTGGCACACTTTTCTCTCTCCTGAAAAACTCAGTTGTTGTTTTTTTATCTTACAAAAAAGACTAACCAGCCGAAGACCACCCGCAATTAACAGATATTATACACTAATCTCATAAGCCTTAGTTGCTTTGACCATGATTCAGACCAGCCGATCACAATCATGAAGTTCCATCCGATCTACTGGTGTGCTTTCCTTTTGAGAGCTACTTCTACCGAGCAGATGGTATGTCCATCTCAGTTCATGGGATTTGAACCCACACTCCACTTTGGAATGGATTTGAGCGTGAATATCTTTAGGTGGTACACAATTTTTATTGCTCGGTGTGAGACCACCACGAGCGCATTAAGATAAATTGAAACTTATAACCTTTAGTAGATGAAATTGTGAAACTTATAACCTTTAGTAGATCAAATTAATTTAGTATGTACTTCAAAAATGAAGAAAAGAAATTAGTTCAGTTTTATTTTAAAAAATAGGTTACACTAATAGAGAAAGGAATAATAGATCAAAGAAGACTTCCAATACAAAAAAAATAGTAGCGAAAATATTCTCATTATTATGTAAAATTAGTTCATTTACATTTAAACAATTCTGACCTTTCTGTTATATATTATTTATATGATTTCTTTTTTCCAGAGAGTGAACGGCGAATTCGAGCAAATGATCCAGAATATAACTTACAGTTCAACTATGCTGTGAGTATGCTTTGTTTTCAATAGATATTTGTGAAATATGGTATATGGATTTAAGTAATCCAGGAACCCATATATCTGCTACTTTCTGGTTAATTTTTTCTACTATTACTACTATCACTCTCTATCTAATTTCTCACACAAATCTACAGTCAACTTTTGCAGCCACAGCAGTGAAGGTCTTTCAAAAGAAAGTTCTGCATATCACTCACCCCTCTAGGCATTCGGGGAATAAGCAAGAAGTCATCTCTAAAAGTAGATGAAATTGAAAAGGCATATAATTTGGAAGATAAAAGCAATCAAAAACAAATCTCCAGATACGGATGGACACACATTAAAGTGCTTCAGACATTCTGAGATTATCTCGAGCTTCAGTAGCTCAGACGAAACTCTTTGGTTGCAAAGTGTGGATTCGAATCCCGTCTAGGAAGTGAAGAACCTTTATGAGGACTTTCAACTTAAGTTGTTAGCTATTCTCATACGAGGTATAAAGCGTTTTTTCATCCCTCAAACAGGCAAATCGGCCGAAAGAACACTCGCAAGTAACAGACATAATACACCGACCTCATAGCATTAGTTCTTTCTGCCGTAAATCCAGATAAAAACGACAATAACATGAAATCACATTCTTCTCCTTCTTCAAGATCTAAAGGATTAAACGCTTCTATTTAATAACCATACATACATTCATAATGAAAATAAAAATGATAATAATAATTTAAAAAACTGCCATCGCATTAACGCTGTCAATGCTCCTTAAAACATGCATAATCATTTACCAGTAATTTCCAAGTTATCTGCCTTCGATCTCAATGCTTTCCAATCCATTCATCCATCCATTTCTCATCTCTCCAAGACGGGTTGAGTCCCCTGATTAGGGGCGCTTAGGCAATTTAAAGCAGCCGGCTTGCCATTCTTCTGCTATCCTTCTAGGGATATGTCTGTAGAATTCTGTGTGTGTGTGTGTGTGTGTTCACAGGCCGGTTTTCACCTATTCTGAGAGAAAATTTCAAAAAAATCCCTCTACCAACGTAAGAGACCGGTTAACCCACCATGTGATTGAAAAAAGGTTCCTTATATCGTAGACGGGTGTGAACCCGGGTCTTTTCAACCATAGGGCTTGTCTATGCCAACTGAACTACGAAGGTTTCAATATTTTACAACTCTGAAAAGTTCGGAACTGTATCACACTCAGTAGTGATGAACACATGAGTTTAAATCCACATTTCGTATGGATTGAAAAGAACTGTGCAAAACTTTTCAAATGGGTTGGCTGGTCAAGTATATAGTGAAAGCACCTTTCACTTGAGTTTTTCCTGTGAAACTTATGACAGCTTCAACTCTCCCCCATCCAGAGGGGGGCCAAGGGGTACTTCCCCCCCAAAAAAATAGAAAAAAAACTAGAAAATGTTTAAAAAATCTTTTCTTAATTAAAATTCTTTTTTTTCTAAATTAATGTTGAGTCGTGTCTCCTGTTTCTATACTACTTATGAATTAGCGATCATTGCAGATGCTCAGTCATAGGTCGTATGCGATGCGTAGTGTGTATTCTCAAATCGTCTACTCAACTCGCGCCCCCCCCCCAAGATTAAATCCTGAGTGCGCCACTGTCAGTGATCAATTGAGGCATGTCTATCTTACTGAAGAGAGGTTGAGAGAGAGAGAGAAGTTATTCCAGTTTCCAGAGTGACCCGCGACATACTATCATTTAGTCACTTGTGGTGTTTATTCCAAGCCCGAACTAAATGTCATTTGACGGACACATTTGAGGTGACAGTAAAGGCGAGTATACATGCACTGTTTTGTGAGGAGAAACGTACATCTACTAAACGAACTACATTCATGGTATTATAGGACCAATCCTTATAATAACATGAATGTAGTTCCTTTACTAGATGTACGTTTCTCATCACATGTATATAAATATACATTCTGAACGTTTCTGAACTCAGAATAGTTATATGGAATTATAATTAGTTCAGAGTTTAGTCGATAGATGGCGGTGATGTTACAATTTTTCTTTTCTATCAGAATACTTGTAGTTAACTAAATCCTTATGTTCTTCACCTTTTGATTTTTATATTTTGCAGCACAATTATATCAAGACATCAAAATACAGCCTCCTGACATTCCTTCCACAGAATTTTTTTGAGCAGTTCCAACGCTTAGCCAACTTTTACTTTCTCTGTTTGCTTGTTCTTCAGGTAGGATTATTGAAATTTCGCTCTTAAGAAAATCAGCTGGCGAAAGAAATATTAAATGCTCATATAATCATTGAAATCAAATTTAATACGGTAATATTATTTAAGAGAAGCGATTTAAAATTAGATGGACAGTTAATGAAAGTAATTTTTGCTAAAGAATATAACTATGTTAACAGATACAAAAAATTATAATTATAGTAAAATATTTATTTATTTTTACTATTTTTATCATTTGAATTCGAATATAATGTATCATCATTATACCATTAAATATTTTAAATTAATTTGATTATATTAATTTTATGAGTTTTAATGTTACTTAGCCAAATACTTATTATGGCTGCAAATAAAGATGCTATAAAAAGAGAAAAATTATAGTGATATTTATATAACCATAATTGCTTATCAAAGGGCTAAATAATGGTTTAATTTGCGATGCTTTTCTTTCTATTAAATTTTTCTTATTATCCCCTTCTCCAGATGCACATTAAGAATATGCAGTAATAACAGCGACATGAATTGGCAATATAATATTATAAGGCAGTCATATTTGGTTATTGCAGCCGAATGAACACTGTCACAATTATGAAGCAAAAATAACCTAGCGGAGGTCGCGGCTGATCTGACAGATACAAACAAATTGTTTAATATAAATATTCTTACACATATCCAGTGTGTAGCTTGGAGGTCATGAGTAGCTGCACATGCATATATTACGAGTGATATTCCACACTGTTTATGCGGTCAGTTTTGGTTTAACACGTGTTATGTAAAGTTGTGTGATATCTCATAGTAAATTGTATCTGAGTGATACCACGACCTCCGATGTCAGAATAGTATTGATTTAATTTTTTTTTTTTTTTTTTTTACCCTTGAAAAATATATCGATTGGATAATCCATCAGACGTTGAAGAGATTCAGCGATTTTGTTACTCTAGTCCAATGATGAGAATGATAGTCAAAAGTGAAAGTGATATTTGATAGTAAATTGTATCTGAGAGATACCGCGAACTCCAATGTCAGTATAGTATTGGTTTAGGTGTTGTTTTTTTCTTTATTCAATAATTTCTAGATTGTAACTGAAAATAAATAAACCATCATGTATTATATTTGCAGCGTTTTTTTTTTTAAAGTTTTATCGCATTTTAGCACATACTAGTAATGAATGTATCTCTCAGATACACGTGACCTACGCTGCAATTTTTTAGACTACAATGTTTTCTAGCACAACTGTAGCAGTAAATATTCACAAGCAGAATGATAGAGTATTTTTCAATAACGAAAACTATACTTTTATAATAATATGTGATAAAATCCTTATAGTCCTTATAAGGACTGGCTTAAAGGGGCGAAGCAAGAATGCTTTTCATATTCCCCGTTATCTGTAGCGGACAGTGCAGGGATAAGGTTGTTGAGCTATTATTAAAGCTCTGATCATGGCAGGAGGGTAACAGCAATAGCCGAGCCTCAGTTAGAGCTTCATTAGCTACAGCATTGCTATCCATTACCCTCCAAGGGTATTGGATTGAATGAATCAATCACCGCATCTCACGGTCGATTGATTCATTCGTCTGTGATAAAATCCTTATAGTCCTTATAAGGACTGGCTTAAAGGGGCGAAGCAAGAATGCTTTTCATCTTCCCCGTTATCTGTAGAGGACAGTGTAGGGATAAGGTGTTATTGAGCTATTAAATTAAAGCTCTGATCATGGCAGGAGGGTAACAGCAATAGCCGAGCCTCAGTAAGAGCTTCTCTGGCTTCTGCATTGCCATCCATTACCCTCCAAAGGTATTGGATTGAATGAATCAGTCACCGCATCTCACGGTCGATTGATTTATTCCTCCCAATCATCTCCCTGTGATAAAATGCTTACATATCGTATCTAAAATACACACTATAACAATAAAATAATATGGTTTACAGTAACAATGATTTCATTTTATTATAATTTACTTGCATTTAGTATTTAATTTAAATATTTAGCAGGCTTATTAAATTTTATACCTTAAAATATAGTAATATATTAAATATATATAGTATTTTTACAGTAATAGTTAATAAGGTGAAGAATATCTTAATATGTTGATTTTATATCAAGATATTAAGATTATTCTCTTATTGTAGTTTGCATATCATGAAAGCATTTTTAAATATTTTGTTACACATTTTTTTATCATCTACGAAAGTGGGAATCTAAAATCTAGAAAACAGAATTACATAATTCAATGATTCCTTATTGTGTATCGATGTGAGAGTAGTAATTCGGATTCAATTATTATATCTCAGTGATTGTCGTTTTTTGATTTATTACCGCAGTTAATACCTCAGATCTCCTCTTTGACGCCTGTTACCACAGCAGTGCCTTTGGTGGTGGTGCTTTCTTTGACAGCTCTTAAAGATGCCATCGATGATATCGTAAGTTTTATTTCTTAAAATACACAAGTAGATTTTATATCTTTAAACGATTAGTACTAGCAAAAGTCTCCTTTTAATTAATTTTAACTTTTCCGTTTTATGTTCATATTAATTATTAATTTATTTATGTTTAAATTGTTTTATGGCAATCATCTTATTAATTATTTGTAAGGTAAGCCATGTAATTTGTGTAATCCAATTTAGAATTTCCAATCTTGAATCACAGCATTTCCTTAATCCCAGCATATTAATTCTAGTATTCTCCCAGAAATATGACTTAATTTGACATCGTGGAATTCCACTAATATTTCGCCAAAAACTAATCATCATTTGCATGATGTTGGTCATACTTTTCTTTGAACTCGTTTACCAACAAAGCTCAGATCTGACTATGATAACCAGAGTTGTCTCATTCATCATTCTTCAGGCAAAACAACTGTTGTCTTCGCGCCCTTGATAACACTATGCTTTTATTTAATTTCCAGGGATGCTCCCAACTCTCTACTTACTAGTGGAATATAATAGACATAACTTATATGTCTATTATATCCCACATTTTTCACCTATCAATCACTTTCTGTAACCCACAAATTTTCAATGTGTCCTCCCACGGAGTACCATCGTCTTGGTTACTCGCCTCTGGATCCTTTAAACTTTTTCCACATCTGTGAGAAACCCAGATAATCAGATCTGTGCATAATAGGCCAGATGAAGGCCTCATCTTTATTAACTATTACTAGTTTTACATTATCAGCAAATGATTGAATAGTTCCTCTCAGATCATTTCCTATATAATTAATGTAAAAGTCAGTGTCCGAAGTACGAAGCACTGTGGTACATCCTAGCTACACTCCTTCTCCTGGACTCTACTCCTACATAAGCTACTTTCTCTTGTCTATCCACTAGCCCATCCTTTTATCCACGTGATAAACTTCCTATCGAAATCCATTTACTCCAATTTATTTCACAGAGTTCGATGCGGTATCCTGTACCAGAGCTTTGACCAGATCAAAAGAATCTGGGTAAAGGCACTGCCATTTCCCTAACACATTCTCGTAATGCAAGCTCCCAAGTAATCCCATAACTGCATTCACATCAATATTCTGTAATATCCTATACATCTCTTCATAACACCATAGTAGAAATATCTGTAAATTGCCACATTTCCAAAATATTTATAAATATCCATTCAATCTAAGAGGTGAAATTCATTTAAAAAACATTTGAAACTGATTTTTCCAAGCTTAGAACACGTGTTCTAAGCTTGGAAAACTACAACTATTCTACGATAACAGTTGTCAAGTTGGATGCTATACAGAAGAACTATATATTTTAGACATTCAGACATCTTCCATTCTCACAAACTTGGAGCATTAAAAAAATTTCTGTAATTGATATTTCCAAAAAAAGAGAACTTAAAAATGATGTAGCTGAAACTACATTCTAACATTCTGAAACTATCCTAGTTTATAAGCAAGGATCATCATTTGAGCAGTATCCTTATAAGGACTGGCTTAAAGGGGCGAAGCAAGAATGCTTTTCATCTTCCCCGTTATCTGTAGAGGACAGTTTAGGGTAAGGTGTTATTGAGCTATTAAAGCTCTGATCATGGCAGGAGGGTAACAGCAATAGCCGAGCCTCAGTTAGAACTTCATTGGCTACAGCATTGCCATCCATTACCGTCCAAGGGTATTAATTGATCCGCCCTGAGCAGTATCATGCATATTATATTAAACACTATAAAGATTATATTAATAAATAAAAGGTGTATTTATAAATCCTGCCAGTAGATTTATAAATTTCTTATTTTTCCCCAAAAAAATCTGTTTTCTATTTACATTTATATATAAAATCATTTAATGTATATACTAATATAGAATTACAGAGTAACAAAATAATGTATTTCATAAAGTAATTCAAACACTATCATGATACTTTTTTTCACTCACAAATACATAACTTTACCAAATATAATAATTTTCACAACTGCATAATAGTCTGCCATAAGCAACGATCATTCTTCCGACAATTCAACCACATCCTCCGTGTGCTTTTGGTAAACAAGATTTTCATGTACTATACAAATAAAAAAAAAATAATAATAATAAAATATTACATTTGGTGAGAAAACGCCCTACATTGATGGGACTAACTTTGCTTATCCGAGTGTCTGGAAACTGCTTATCGAGAAGACTTCCACTGGACTGGCATAATACAGTGGGCCCCTTTGAGGAAGTATGGTGAAGTCATTAAATCCAAACTCAAGGAAGTAACAAGTACAACATGCTGCAAATTTATGATTTGCAGTATATAATACTAAAATTTGAGTATCCGTGAGCGAAAATCCCGTCATGTTTCAGTATTAATTTAGAAATACTGTGTGGCGTTTTATTATTGATTTGCTTGGTCAAAACAGCAAATCAATAATAATAGTATTATTATTGATTTGATAGTAATTAATTAATGATAGTATTAAGGCTAATGACAGTATATATATCTCCTTAAACTGTACGTCTTCTCCGGCTGATTTGTCTTTTCTGAAGGGGGTGAAAATCCTATCAATTTGGTTAACTTCCCTTCAATTGAAAAGTCCTTATAAATGTGTTTGGCTTCCTAGACGGGATTCGAGCCTAAGACTTTCTATTGAAAAGCAAATTTATGTTTCTAGTTATATGTTTCTAATGAAAAGTTAACAAATCAGTTTTCATTACATAACGAAAAGTTAGCAAAAGTTTTTCATTATCATGAAAGCAGTAGATATCAATTTACTACTTTCACTATTAAAAAAAAAAAATTAGAAGAATTCTCTTGGTTTCCAACTGTTCTTGGCTTTATACAGATTGAGATACTGTTCGAAGTTTTGGGATTGGTGTTATACCTGCTGTTTCTAGTAAGATGGAAAATGGTGAAATTGCAACATCGCGTTGGTGATAGCAACCAGGTGTAAGAGAGCTTTCTGTGGTAGAAATGTTATAGTTTTGTTCTATCTTCCGTCCAGACTTGGCGCTTTCCTGTTATTGAGATTTTTAATGCTATCTGTCACTTCACTTGTAGAGGTTGATCAGATGTCTGTCTGGTTATGTGGGATGATTCAGCGCGTAGCGTACGTGTTGATGGACTTTACTGATGAAATGTAAGTCGGCATTGTAGTTAGAACTTATATTATTGCGATAGGCTTTCTGCGAATGCTTCAGCTTTGTCTGTGTTCACAGTGGACTGAGGGAAGACTTTCAGCCGATACGGAGAGTGTTAAATAATTTCCATAATGACTGATCTCCTGGTTGTAGGGGTTAGAGTTTCTTCTCCCTTTGTTGGTTTCTGTAGTCTTTCAGTACTTTTGGGACCAGGCTGGTCCCAAAAGTACTGAAAGAGGTGTGATGTGAACTGAGGTCGTTTATCACTTGTAGATGAAATGTGATATCTGGTATTCTGGAGGATAACGTTGTCCAGATAGTCCGTGATGCGTTCAAGAGCCTTGGCTACTGTAATGTTTCTTGTGTTAGCGTATTCATTTAGTGTCCTGTTGTGGTTTGTTGTTCTGCTATTTCATGTAGGATGTTTGGCATGTAAGGTGCCAGCTACTAGTACAATATCTCTGGATTCGAGTGTTATTATTATTATTATTATTTATTATTTATTTATATTATCTGATTTCAGAAGTTGCTTGTTCGGGGAATTTTATGCGGAATAAATTTCAGTGTATCAGCATTGGAAGTTTGTGCCTTCACTCCGGGCTTTTATGGTCCTTGTTGTTGGGGGGGGGGGTCGCGTTTCGCTGTGCTTGATGTTGTATTTAATGTAGGTCGCTGTGCCCTCCCTCCTTCTCTTTTTCTGTACAAAGTGTAGTACTGATTTATTTTTATTTGTTTATTTTTTGTTTTGTTTTTCAGCTGGTTGGAAGTGTGTCTTATTTATTATAGGATTATTCCTATGGCGTAGCGGTTGATGAATTCTCTCAGTTCGGGGATGATGGTAGTTAGGCCGTTTGCATGTGATCTGTAAGGTGTTGGGATTTCAATCTTTGGTGAATGCAGCTTTGATTTCTTGAGTGTTTAATAAATCTGTCTGTAGATTCCTTCCTAAGGTTCGTTTTGTTAAATTCGATGCCGATTATGGGCAGCTTTAATGGAAGCAGGCCGCAGTGTTGTTCGATGTTATTCGTTTTCTTTGGTATTCTATTATGACTTCATCTGTGGTTATTGACTCCATTATGTCCCTTAGCACCACGTTTATTATTTTTTCCTCTCGCTCTTGAGTGCGAACGTGTAATAGGACAACTTCAAGTTGTCTAGAAGTTGTATAAAATTGAGAGAGTCTGCCACTTTTCCTGGTTAGATGCAAATACATTCTTCTTCGAGTTTGTGGATTCTGATAACAGTTGCAGTTGTTGACCATTTGTTTTTGTTGCGGAGAATGACTGAAAGTATCCGTTTAGTAGTTTTAAGTGTGTTCATCCATGGAGGTTTCTTCTTTGATGGTAATGCATTCCTTCTATCGCTTTTTTTTTTTTTCCTGGAATTCTTTGGATGGATCGTTTCCTGGGTTTTCATTGTCATTTGGCTGCTATAGCCTTCTGAGGCATTATCATCCACATCTGGAATGGGTGTTAAGACAACGAACTGAATCCTACCTGGCCATCTAGTCGTCTCTAGTAGTTGGCCCACTCAAGATTATGATAAAAGTAGAATTCAGAAGTAATATTGAACAAAAGTTGGACAAACAAATATTAATAACCCTCCAAATCCATCACGATTATACAAAATCCCATTCATAGTAGATTCTAACACAAGTAACACGACAAAATTCATAGTTGATCTGTTAATACAGTAATTTTTTTTATTAATTTCGGAAACAATCAATTTTATCATTTTACGGTTTATAAATATTTTATAACATTGTATATTATAATGCTTTCTAATTTCAGTAAATAAAATTGTACAAAATTTAATTATATGGTTCTTATCATGATTTATAATTATGTTGAAATATTAAATGTTTTAATGTTTTGAATCTCTTATCATGATGAAAAGAAATGTCAGAATATTCGCTTAATTCCATTTTCAATGTTATGTTCATTTACTACAGCTGTTTATTGTTTCTTTTCTTCATTTCATTCCATTTTTTTTCCAGCAACGCCATCGTAGTGACAGTCAAGTCAATAACCGCTTGTCTAGGGTTCTTCGTAACGGACAGTTAGTAGAAGAAAGATGGCACAAAGTGCAGGCCGGAGACATCATTCGAATGGAAAATAATCAATTTGTGGCAGTGAGTTGGCGAGATCTTCATCATTTTTCTTGAAAATGTTAATGAATTATATTATTTGTATATTTAGATGACGTCAAAACAACTAAAGCCATGTGCAAATGTATTACGTTTGTTAATTTCTTATATTCTGACGTCTTTTCTATCTTGCTGAAGTAAGAAAACCATCCTATCTTCATATGAAACTGTCTATTGACTCGTCTTCAGTTAATATTTGCCTAAAAATGCTCTAAAAAGATTTGTCTCATGTAGAATCGAACTGAGTATTTCTACTCAAAGATTGTATTCGCTATCGACTGGGCATTCATTTTTGCTGATTTCCTCCTCAGTTTCGCATTATCATATGTGGGCAATATGCTCACTGTCATCCCTCTCCGCTCACACACTTTTCTATTATAAAATTGTTATAAATAACCTTTGGAGGTGGTCGCTTCCTAATCCAGCTTTTGTCCGTTTTCATAAAACTTGAAATCTTTTTGAGATAAATTTAAGAAAAATATTTTTACGTAATTGTATCCAATATTCATTATTTTTCCCATTTAAACTGATTAAACTCGTGGTCGAAGCATTGGTTTCACATTTCACTTTCTTTGAGTCACAAATGAACAAAAACAGATTCAAAAGTTAAATCAGGGATTAGGCTTACTTATTTTTTCGTATTTACTTTACCATTTCTATGTGAATCCAACCCATGAAAGACTGATAGATCTCTGGTACATTTTAGTAGATGGGGCTAGGGGTTAGAAAATCCACGATTTTTTTTTTTCTTTCTAGAAACCAAGCAGGGGATTTTTCAAACATTTCAAGCCTCCAATAAGCAGAATGATAGACATGGAAGATATTTCATTTCCTACCTCAAAATATTCACATTGTTACTTTACTTTAATATATAACTTACTTCTTCTAATCTTTTTATTCAGTGACTTCGCTACTAGATGTTTGAATCAACTTGAGCTATTTTTATCGGTTTTCATGGAAAGGGTGGAGCAGTCCTTCAGAAAGAGTGGTGGATGAGTCCTCCAATGTCATCCTCACTTATATTTACTTCCGAGGTTGGGGGTGTCAAAATTAATTATCATTCTAATCCTATAACGATTGGTAAAACTATAGTTACTCTTTAATGGATTCTGCGTGAGAAAAGCAAATTTTAGGTGGGCTCATAACACGGGATCGATATGAACTTCTAAGCCTCTATGATTATTCCGTAAATAGATTTTATTATCTTATTTTGTTAGTCACGATCTTCGTAAATGCTCAGGAGTTTTATTGACATGTGACATTATTAGCCGATAGGGTCGTTGGCATTTTGCTAGAAGTCTACAGAAATGGGTGTGGTTCATGGCCAGTTTGTCTATTTTCAAAAGGATAAACCATAGTACTCGGTAAGAAATAACAATAACAAAAAAAAAAACCTCTCTCCCTCCACAGCTAAGGCCTGATAGTCCTATTATCAAAAACGTTTATTAATTTTGTTTCAGTATTTTATCCTGAGATGTTTAGCGAAACCATCCATGAAAATACACAGTAAGTAGTTACCGTTTAGTATTTTATTGTCTGTTCAGAGTTCTTATTAGGTTCCGCTTATTATTATTATTATTATTATCATCATCATCATCATCATCATCACTGGTTATGATTATTATTAGTCGCTTACTGTAGTTAAACACAAATTTCAAATCGAATTTTTCTCTGGTCGTCATTTATTATGATAAAATTTTTATTTTCTAATTATAATTACAATCTCAGAAGCTGATTTGTTGATGGTGTTATTAAGACCATGCTAGTACAGTACTGTTTATTTCATCTATGACTTGACATAAAGAATGAATCATACGCATGATTCATTCTTTATATGGTAATATATTGAAGATCATCATCAAAGTGCTTTCGAATTCAAGGAGAGGTGAGATGATCAGCATGCTTTTGTTGTTAACACAAATATAGCTCAGATTTTTTAAGCGGGGAGGGGGAAGATGTTGGAATAATAGATTTACAATATTTAGGACTTTTCTTACGATATTAATATTTTATTCTTTGTATTTTGAGTTTTGTAAAAAATATATTTCTTAGAATATTTTATTGAATTATGGGGGTAGTGTAGAATTTGAAACACACGCACACACACATTAGATACATTTTTCCTCTTCTTCCAGTGGCCTCTCCGTAGTTGTCAAAAAAAAAAAAAACTTGCTATTTGGCTAGAAAGACCTTTCTAAGGATTTTATGCAGGCTTTCATAAAGGAAAGTGGTGGCATTTTAGCTTTCAGAAAGGATTTTAATTATATTTTTTATATTATAACTGTTTCTATCCCAAAGCGCTTCGACAATTCTTCCGCTGTCTTCTCAAGCTGTTCAACACTCCTTCTGAGTTCATTTCCAAACTCAGAGAAGAACAGATTCTTCTTCTTCTCTTTTCATTCATTTCTTTTGCTGCTATCTTTTGGAAGAACCATCTCTCTTATTTATTTCCTAAAGAGAAGAGTACATTTGCACATCTTCCAGTGTTAACAACTTTCTGTCCATTCACAATACCAAAGTATTCTGTAGGAGGAACATTCTCTCATATATGGGATTATTTCCATTCAACAATAAAAATAATAATAAAATTCCAACAAAATAAGTTAGGATCTTTAAAGAACTGAGTGACATAAAATAAACGATCATAAGAACGACTAGTTAAGCATTCTGGATTGTAATGCATTCAGTTTCAATGTAATTGAATTACATACTGTCTTATTCAGTCGGTTTATTTTCTTATTTTTGTGCTTTTATTGATTTGTAGGCCGATCTGGTGCTACTGTCTACTAGTGAGCCTAATGGATTGTGTTATATTGAAACAGCGGAGCTGGACGGGTAAGTTGTGCTTAGAGTTTAATTTTTATCTTATTATTATTATTATTACTTATTATTACTATCTCGTAGTCTATTAACAATAACATTAAATTGTGGCTTTTACAAATTTTAGGTGGTAAGTGATTTTCGTCATATGGTTAGTAGACGTAGAAGTGGCTTGAAAAAGTTTCAGGTTTAATTTCCACAGTACTGTTCTCAGATCTAATCCCTTAGCTCAATTGTACTACTAAATGTGTCATGGCTTTCCAATCATTCGTACGTGGCAATGCTTTTTTTATTTTATTTTATTTTATTTTATTTTATTTTATTTTATTTTATTTATGCATGCTATTGACTCTGAGGTCAATAGCATGCATAAACTATTACTATCTCAGTCGGATAAAATCAATATACGAAATATCAGATTTGTTTCTTCCCCGCAGCTTGACGTATTTGCATGCTTCTAATTTTTCTAGTTCTTTAATCATATCAATGTTTGATTGATTAAACAAGCCAAATAATCTGAAAACCCTCCTGTGAAAATGATGAATATTTATATATTAACCAAACTCCTCCCTAACGATCGCTTTATTGACACCAATTGTCATTAATTAGCAGTAATAAACATTCTTAATGATTTACAACATTAACAACAATAATAACATGTTTTAAACAGTGCTAATTATTAATAATTGAAATTAATAATTTTTAACTATTTCCTTCTCACCGTTTATTAATTGTCATTAAAAATTAATAACAATAGTAAAATCATATATAATAACAATAATAATAACAGCAACGTGTTCGATGATGAAAATTTTATGTAAATTCCACCTATGAAAATGGTAAACGTATCTTACATTTAATGCCATGGGTGAGTTAATCCATAATCATTCTCTAGAGATCAAATATGGTACTTTTCAAAGCACTTCCGGTCTCAAATAAGAAGAAAGTGAAACATTATGTAATTACTATTATTATTACTATTATTACGGGAAACTCTAGGGAGTCATTGGACTCATCGAGGGAGGCCCCAAATCATATTCATCACAACTATTTGACATTCATACAGTATCTATCATACCTCGCCTTAAACTCATTCACTGTCACAGCATCCACCACAGACTCAGGGAGCGCATTCCACTCATTCACTACTCTAAAAGTAAAGAACCCAGCTCTAACACCTTTACTAACCACACTTTTGCCCAGTTTCCATGGATGTCCCCTAGTCCTCCCACAACCAGCCCTGTTCTCAAAAATATCTTCTGAATTAATTTTATAGAAACCCTTCAGTAATTTGAATGTCTCAATCATATCTCCCCTCCTCCGCCTATCAACAATACTCTAGTACTCTAGTAATACTCTAGTTCTTTTCCGAAAAGTTTCTCCGTATCTCAGTCAGAATCGACGATGCCCATTGGTTGAAAAAGTTTGGGTTCCAATCCCGTCTAGGACGAGAAAACATTACTAAGTGCTTCTCAGCAGAAGATGAGTTATCCAGTGTAATATTGAAGTTATAAGGAGTTTTCGTCAGGGAAACCTCCACAAAAAAAACAAAAAAAAAACAGGCAAACTGGCAAGAAGAATACACGTAATTAGCAATCATAATGCACTGGCCTCGCAGCTTAGTTGCTTGGGCCGCAACTCCAAATAACGATCACAATCTTTGCTGAAATCCAAATAAATATCACCTTTGTCTTATATTACATTATTTGGTATATCAAACTATGCGACATGTGTTTTCCATTTTAACTTATCTTCATCTGTATGAACGTCCACGAAATAATACTTAAATTCTTCCCATAATCATTTCCATAGAATTATTTTAACTTTGGTCTTATTTGGCCTACACGTTTCCTTATTTATTTATAAACTTTTAAAGCCTATACTATCTTTATTTCGCAGCTGGCTCTAACTAAAACTTAGTTTTTTTACATTAAACTAATCAACATAATTTCTGACTGATATTATTTCTCTAATAAAATGACTGTTAGTTGCTGTTACCTGCGAAGGAGAAACAGCAATTCCAGTATTTATTACTATCTCTGTCCAAAAAGAAACCGAACTTTTAAAATAGAAGAAGCTATGGCGCCACCTGTTGTATCTTTTTGTTGTCGAAAGCGACAACCTTCATTAATGTGATGTCAACTGTTTATGACATTTGTTTCATTAGAAGCCGAGTTATAGTGCCAAGAGTGACAGTGTGTTTTGACGAACGGTCGGAAAATGAGTTTGAAACAGAGAGCTGCGATTGACTTTTGTGTCAAACTTGGTGAGTTTTACCGAAACGCATCAAAAAGCATACGGTGATGAATGCCTATCCCGTACTGAAGTTTACGAGTGGTTTAAGCGATTTCAAAGTGGTGGTGAGACGCTTGAGGACGAGAAAAAGCCGGCCGTCCAAAAACCGGACTGAGCGAAGTTAACATCCAAAAAGTGCGTGATTTCATCAAAGAAAACCCGAAATCGTCCGTGAGAGATTGATTGAAGATGAATTGGGGATTCCAAAATCAATTGTGCACAACATTTTGACCGAGAGTTTGGGCCTTCGTAAATTGAATTCCACACAAGTTGACCGAAAAAATGTATCGAATTGAACGCTGCCAGTACCTCATTAAAACCGCTGGTAAGGACTCAAACTTCCTTGAAACGATGGTTGCTGGTGACGAAACGTGGTGTTTTGAGTATGAGCCCGAAACAAAGCGCCAGAGTACTGAGTGGAGACCACCAGAAGAGGGGCATCCGAAAAAAAGTCGTTTGGAGAAGTCAAAAGTAAAAACAATGCTGATTTGTAATTTGTTTTTACGATTCTAAGGGTATTATCCACAAAGAATTCGTTCCGCCTGGCTAAGCGGTCAATGGTGAGTTTTATCTCGAAGTTTTCAAGTGATTGATAGCGAGAATTCGTCTCGTACGGCATGAATATCGTGAATGCAGGCAGCTGGTCTTTACACGATAATGCACCATTTCATCGTTCGAACATTGTGAGACAGTTTTTGAGCATAAACCAAGTTTGTGTGTTGGGTCACTCGCCGTATTCACCTGATTTAACACCCTGTGACTTCTTTCTCTTCCCCCTACTTCATTTGCCGATGAAAGGAAAGCTATACGACACCATGGAAAACGTTCAAGCGGCAGTAACCACAATCCTCAACAGAACCTCAAAACCGATATAAAAAACTCATTTAACGAAGTAACTGATCGTGCCAAACGCTGTATCGAAGGGGAGAGTATATTGATTGAAATAAATTTGAATAATTATAATTGGCCTGTGTTGCATTTTCTATCAAAAGTTCGGTAAATGTGCAGAAGTCTTGTGTTTTGAGATAAGAAAGTTATAGCCTGAATACTTGCACGCTATAATCTGTACAGATTTTTTTTTCTACGCTTAAGTTCTTTTCCGAAAAGCTAAAAAACAGTCGAAGGATACCAGAAACGAGGAATAAGCAGTTTGGAAATATTCGTGGCCAGAATTTTCTGCATAAAGTAGAGTGGGCGGGTATTTTTATGGTGGTGAAATCATTTTGTAGTCGACGCTGTAGAATATCCCAATAAAAAATCTTGGATTTTCCCCAATATGAAACATATGGTGACATGCTCTATTCATTGAAAATTTTCATTTTTTTTTCTTTGCTCAAAAACGGAACACAAATAGTTCTCTACTTTACAGGACATTACTTATGGATAACATAAAGTAGAGTTTCGAAATAAACAGCTAATGACGGAACAGATTTGGCGCCTTATGAATTTGCTTACACACTGTGCTGGTTGGAGTTTCCTCTTTGGTCGTTCATTAGATGACATGGCGAATAGCTTCTTTTTTTAGATTTCGACATAATATCGGAGTATCCAAAACTCCATAGTTTTGTTCACAATCTTCCTCCTATACATAAATGGCATTATTTAACTAACTTCCAAGTAGCATCAGCAAAACTATGACGATACTCACTTCCATCCCCCTTCTTCGTTTAACAAAACTTGTACTCATATATATATTAATATATAGATACGAGTTTAATTTATTTAAAATAATTTCAATATAACTTAGATAATAATATTATTTTAAAATGATTTTAATGATACAATGAGGTTTCTTTCAAATGCTAAAGATATAAAAGTGATACTGTACTCTTTGTGATAGGGAAACAAACCTGAAGTGCAAACAGGCATTACCTGAGACGGCAGAAATGGGAGAAGATAATTCACTCTTTGGCCAATTTAACGGTAATTGTATAAAATTACTCAGCGGTTCGGTAGAATAGCCTACAATCACTTACCATTAATAAGAGATAATTAAATGAATTGTTGCTTGCCACTCTGACTATCATTATATTTCATAGTGTAAAAATAAAGGTGTATTATGATTATTATTTATTATTCTTAATATAATTCATTGATTCATAATTATCTTAATAATTTATTTTTGTTTTTATTTACTTTTTATTTTATTTGAAATAATTTTTACTTTTCTAGGAGAAATAATCTGCGAACCTCCTAACAATAATCTCAGCAAATACGAGGGAACATTATTTTGGGAAGGAGATACTTTTCCTTTGGATAATGATAAAGTGCTGTTGAGGGGCTGTGTACTTCGCAATACTCGATGGTGTTACGGGTTGGTTATATTTGCCGGAAGAGACACAAAACTGATGCAGAATAGCGGCAAGACCATTTTTAAGCGCACAAGTTTGGATCGTCTTCTTAATATTTTGATTTTAGGGGTAAGTAAAAAAAAGTAAACTAATTTGATAAATTCATTAATAGAATTTATTAAAATGGATTCTTACTTGTTATGACTACTTCTATATATATTACGATATGTTTTTAAACTGGTATGCTTAATTATCTGATGATTACAATACTTAAAAAGGACTATCTATTTTCCTTTTCAGATCGTATTCTTCCTGTTCAGTCTGTGTCTTTTCTGTACGATAGCTTGTGGAGTGTGGGAAACTCTTAAAGGACAACATTTTAGGATCTATCTTCCCTGGGATTCCCTAGTCCCTAAAGATGACACCGGAGGTGCTGCTGTTACGGCATTGCTGGTGTTCTTCTCTTATGCTATCGTGATGAATACAGTGGTGCCTATTTCTTTGTATGTCAGGTAAGTATAAATACATCAGTGGAATGATGAATCATTCCCTAACTACCTGTTTTTAACTGGTGGTGGTGGTAGTGGTTTATTGAGTTGTTTTGTCATTACAAAGCTCGTCTCTTTCTTGCAGTGTCGAAGTGATACGTTTCTGTCACAGTCTGTGGATCAATTGGGACGAACGGATGTACTATGCAATCAAAGATACTCCTGCCAAAGCCCGGACAACAACTCTCAACGAAGAACTTGGACAGATAGAATATGTTTTCTCTGACAAAACAGGGACTTTGACACAGAACATCATGACCTTCAACAAGTGTTCCATCGGTGGACGACTCTATGGAGACGTTCTGGATGATATCACGGGAGAACCGATTGAGATCACAGAGGTGGGATAATCCATTTTCTATATAAATAATTAATTCTTGCTTTTTTTAGAGATAATTATCATTAACGCCCACAGTGAAAAGGATTTCCTTACACAAATAAAACAGATGTTGAGAGGACAGCTCTTACCGTTTCCGTTATTTTCCTCTGTGTCAGTTTTCGAGTGTTTTTTTTTTTTATTTTTAATACTTACTGCAACTTACTAGTTATGTCTCCACATCCTTTAACTTGATTTCACTATTATAATCACTCTGTTTATAGTTTCATATAGATTAACAGAATGCCTGCTTCAGTCAGTCAACATACATCATAATGTTAGTCTCTATGTTGCACAACAGATATGTAAATCTTAAAACGTGCAGATCTCTTAACACTCGATTTATTTATTTATTTATTATTATTGTTGTTGTTATTATTATTATTATTATTATTATTATTATTATTATTATTATTATTATTATTATTATTATTATTATTATTATTATTATTATTATTATTATTAAGAGAGACCTCCAGGGAGACTCATCGAGGGAGGCCACATACTACACGTTCCAGCTATCATACTTATTCTTGAAATCATCCCACTGCTTGCACTCACAACATCCAATAGCAATCCATTCCAATCACGCGCCACCCTCTGAGAGAAAAATCTATCCCTCACACCCTTCTTTGTGGTCTTCATTCTCAGCTTCCAAGGATGCCCTCTCGTCCTTTCCCTACCCGCCATAAATTGAAAAATTCCATCAACTGAAATCCAATACGAACCTTTCAGAAGTTTAAAATTCTCAATCATATCACTCCCGTCTTTTCTCCTGCTTGTTAGGATCTGCAGTCTACAAATTCTCAATCTGTCTTCATAATCATAGTGATTATGAAGACAGATTATGATTATGACTATATGTCTTCATAGCCAGACCTGCACACAATAGTCCAAGTGTGGTCTTATCCTGATATCATTTTTAACACTCTCCTTTGCACTCTCTTCAATGCATCAGAATCACAACGGAAACAATGACACCAGACCTGAGCACAATAGTCCAAGTGAAGTCTTATTAAGGCCTGGTAAAGAGGCGAAATGACATCCTTATCTTTCTTTTCTTTATGTTAAAGTTCGTTTCAGCATTGCAATTATCTTTTGAGTTGTATTCAATCTTTGTTACATGGTCCCTGAAGTTCAACTTCCTATCTACTAGCACTTCAAGATCCCTAGACTGATCAGTTTCTTCTAACATAATCCCACCAATATAATGCGACATTGAGTATCAAATCACGCCAAAGTGAATGATTTTATATTTATTAACATTGAATTGACATCCATTTTCCCATGTCCAAAATTCCAGTCTATTCAAATCATTCTGCAAGTGCTGCATATCAGCAACATTCTTGCTGATATGGAGTAGAAATGCTGCTTGTCGCTTGTCAAGTACTCCCTCTTACGTCCCAAACGTGTTCTTAAAAAAAAAAAAAAGAAAAAAAAAACACCCGTATATTATTTTCTGAAAATCTAAATTTATTCTAAAATATTGTTTTAAGGAGGGTACAAAGAATGATTGAAGTAATAAAAGTACACTGGTTCCAAAAGCTAAAGACGAACTACATTTCTACCTATATATGAAAACATTTTCATGAATACAGTCAAATGAAGACATAAATTTATTGCCAGCATACTAATAAATTATATTACACAAAATATGAGCTATAAATTTCGTACAAATTAAATTGAAATATGTTTTTGGGAAAAGTTACAAATTTCCTAAGAACGTAGTTAAGGAATTGATGTACAGTGCTTACAGAAAACTATGCGGAGAGACATTTCAGTATGGAATATGTCCACCCGGAACTACGATGCAGCTCTCTCACAATGTCCTACCGTGCTTAGCATCAAGTGATTCAGGTGTTCTTGAGGCAGACTGGCTTACTCCTCCTTCAGAGCAAGGCTAAGCCTTGTTCGTTTTCTGGAGGGGAATTTCGAGCAGCAGTGCACTCCCTATTACGTTCCAAACGTGTTCTATATGGGTTGAGATCTGGAGAGCGTGCTGGCCACTCGATTCGATTAATATCCTCCGTCTATAGAAATATATCTACTGCTCATGTACGATATGGTGTGGAATTGTCACCCACAAAAATGAATTCTTTGCTTACAACACCACGAAACAATCGAACATAACATTGAAGAACTTCGTTGCAATATCGTTCACCAGTCATAGTCCCTTTCTTTTCCAGCACTTGTAGCTCGGTGCGTCCATTAAGCATAATGCCTCCCCACACCATGATCGCAGCATCGCTGTATCTATCTTTTCAAGAACATTCTCGCGATGGTAAGCAGTACCAATTTCGCGTCAAATCAAGTGTCGTCTAGAATCGGAGGAAAGACTAAATCGACTCTCACCTGTTAAGAGTACATTAGCCCATCGGTGTCTTGTCCAATTTTTATGGATATGACATCACTGAAAACGTGCGCTACAATGAGCTGTGCATAACGGGACGCAGACTACAGACCTTCCGACATATAAGTCTACTTCTCGCAGACGTCTTGACACAGTTTGTCACGATATCCGAGTACCTGTGCTTGAATGGAGCCGATTTGCAAGTTGATCTGCCGTGGTGCGTCGATTACGTTTTGCTTTTTTTAACCAAAAATCTGTCTTCATGCTCCTTGGTATTCCATACTGGAATGTTAGAGTTAGAGCAAATATTTGGAACACGTTGTATTGGTTTGAAAAGCTCACTAAAGCCTGGATATATGGCTATGCGAGATTCCAAACCTCTAGCAATATTAGTAATTCTGCGGCCTTCTTCAAGCTTTCAAATAATTCTTATCTGCGTGAAACAAACTTGTAATCTCATTAACTAACAGGCTTGGATTATACTCGCAAAACTAATGCAACTGAAAAAAGCAGCTTCGCGAAAGAGGCTAAATCTTTCAAACAATTACCAAAGGCTCAAAAATCCATTGATGACTGATGAGAATATGAGTCTCTCGTATTCCAACGTTGGCATGCAGATATTTCATTCAACAAGTTCGTTATTCCAATCTTACTATATGCAGTAGTTCTCTAGTAACTTTAGCATGAGTAAATATAACAGCTACGGAATATGAAAATTCAGGTTTCTTTGACGATGAACTACATAGCTTATATATTGTTAACATGGCGGTAAAATAACGAAACACTAACTAAGCATTTTCAGATAAGCTTAATACAAGGATCGACGATGTATTTGCTACATTATATCGGAACAAGAACTAAGGTTATTATTGTATTTATGTTTATTTATATGTGTTTATTTCTTTATATTTATTTTAGTGTTTTATTTATTGTATAAACATTTAAGCAGACATTATATCTGTTATTATTCTAGTGTTTTGTTATTTATTTTTTCCTGTTTTGTCTCCGTCTCATACAGTGTCTTTTAACAGGATATGCAATCAGTGGATTTTTCCTTCAATCCTCACCACGAAGCGAAGTTTAAGTTTTACGACAAAACTGTCCTTGACGAAGTGAAGAAAGGAAATCCCGAAGTTTGTGAATTTTTTCGTCTTCTTGCACTGTGTCATACGGTCATGTGTGAGGAAAAAGGTTTGTGTTTCTTGTATTGTCATACATTGCTACCTTTTTATTCTGATTTTAATTGATACTGTAATGTACAGTACTTTTTTTTTTTTTGCTCGACGAGCATCAACCGCCTGAAAATAATATTTCCCATTAAACTCAAAGTTGCATAACAGTTGATCATGCAAAAGTGATCATTGTGTTAGATTGGACCAGTTACTATAATTCTACTGAATGTCTTTGAGCTAATTAATATCCACAACCTCACAATCTCTCATTGCTTTGAAAACCTTTTTTTTTTCATGTTCAATAAAGAAAAAAATATATATAATTTCAAGAAGATCAAAAAAAAAAAAATCAGCTAACACCTTTTTGTTCCCAATTTATAGGGAACAAAAGGTGAGGGCGTTTAGCCCTATCTAACTTTTTGAAACTGGGTGGGCAGTTCAATCTCCACTGGTAGCCAATCAGAGATAGCTGGCCCAAGGCTATCACTAATTAATCTGTATGCAGTGAAGAAGGCGACTAGCAAGTGCCGCCATCTCGTGGTGCCTAACCCTAACACAATATTTTTTTAATGTCTGAAAATAATGTGGGTTCGACGGCCGATTTTCTTGAGTTTACGGGACGAAAAACCCGAGTTTCTGGCAGAGAAAACCCGCTAGCCCGCGCCAGAGATCGACTAACTCGGGAACCGCTCGAGAAAGGCTTAGAAAAAGTTCCTCTAGTCGGCGACTAGATTCGAACGCCTTTCGGCGTGCGGTCAAGCGCTGTCGAGTGCAAGTGTCACTTCTACTGAGCTACACAGTAGATTGCAAATATTATTAGTTTTGTTTCACAGTTATTATATTTATCAAAATGCTAAATGTTATTAATGTTTTATGTATTATAATGTAATTTAATCATAAGATGTATTCATTTATGAATACCTTTTTATTCATAAAATAGTTGTGCATGACTAGAGGCGCAATATAAACGTTTCTAAACTAGTTCTACAATTCTATTGCCGTACAATCGTTTTTCATTCGTAGTTATTATTTTACTCATTTAAAACATATTCAGAAAGTAATAGAACTTAGGACCAAGTTGTATTATAATATATAAATATTAATGAATAAACATCTAGTATCTTGAATGATATTATAACTGTAAAATAAACCAATGATATTTGTAATTTACATCTTTTGAAAATACATAAGTATTTTTTATTCATCTCATTGTTCTCTAAGGAATGAAATTCTCACTCATTAATGAGATTGATGTGCAGAACAAGAATGACAATCATTAATAAATAGTTATTAGATATTTACATGACTATTTTTTCCATAATTTCCCTTACGAATAAAATAATACAAAATAAAAAGCAAGTATAAAAAGGAAGTAATACAATGATACACTGCTATAGCTAACCAATCTTCGGATTGATGCTTAGTCCTTACATAAAGACTGGCTTAAAGGGACGAAGCAAGAATGCTTTTCATCTTCCCCGTTATCTGTAGAGGACAGTGTATGGATAAGGTTATTGAGCTATTAAAGCTCTGATCATGGCAGGAGGGTAACAGCAATAGCTTAGCCTCAGTTAGAACTTCACTGGCTACACCATTGCCATCCATTACCCTCCAAGGGTATTATTAATCATTAATCACCACATGTTCTTAAAAGAATTGGGCGATGGACTGAGTCTTTGACTCTTTATCCCGTCATCTGAATGAAGAAAATCTGTGTGGATAGGGTGTTGTTGAGCTAAAAGCTCTAGTCATGGCTGGGTAATGGCAATAGCCGAGCCTCAGTTAAAACTTCATTGGCTACAGCATTGCCATTTGTTACCCTGGAAGTCCTAAAAAGGACCACCGAGCTTGCACCAAAGAAGAAGAATTAAGTTCAAATAATATTATAGCTTTAAATAGGTGTTTTTGAAAAATAGACTTTAAAATTAGTTTTTTGAAAATAATTTTTAATTTTGAAAATAATCATTAATAAATAGTTATTAGATATTTACATGATCAGAGTAACATGGCAGGAGGGTAACATGCTGTTACCCTCCTGCCATGATCAGTGCTATTAAAGCTCTGATCATGGCAGGAGGGTAACAGCAATAGCTTAGCCTCAGTTAGAACTTCACTGGCTACAGCATTGCCATCCATTACCCTCCAAGGGTATTATTAATCATTAATCACCGCATGTTCTTAAAAGAACTGGGCGATGGACTGAGTCTTTGACTCTTTATCCCGTCATCTGAATAAAGAAAATCTGTGTGGATAGGGTGTTATTGAGCTAAAAGCTCTAGTCATGGCTGGGTAACGGCAATAGCCGAGCCTCAGTTAAAACTTCATTGGCTACAGCATTGCCATTTGTTACCCTGGAAGTCCTAAAAAGGACCACCGAGCTTGCACCAAAGAAGAAGAATTAAGTTCAAATAATATTGTAGCTTTAAATAGGTGTTTTTGAAAAATAGAGTTTAAAATTAGTTTTTTGAAAATAATTTTAATGATTACTTAAAATAACAATAAAAATTGTAAGTTCCAATAGAATTACCATATATAAATATGGTAATTAAATTTTTCTTGAAAATTAATATCTTACAGAAGATTTCACTAGAGTATGCACTTATGCCGTGTCATCCGCAATCCAAGAAGTATATATTAGATTACATTCATTTATATTAGATTCAGCCAAATAAATTCTATGTTTCTATAATCGTTAATACTAGATTTTTAAATGGCTGCAACGACTAACGCCATTAAGCCTATTAACACTATTAAGTGTATGCCTGCATGGTAAATGCTTTGCCAATTAACAAGCAAACGATTACCACCTAAAAAGACTTTAAAGTAATCTACAGATTGTTCATAAAGAAAGAATCTGTAGAGTATAGAAAAGAAATAGATGAGACATGTTGGAAATTGTGATACGATTATGTGAATATAAATCGCCATCTTGCTGCCACACAATTTTCAAAAAGTGAACCAAGTAATAACTTTTTGAATACCGTTGAATATTGTAATTCAAATAATATTATTTAATCATAAATTACATCTTATATATTACTTTAATAATATATTTTTAGGAAACTCTTTAAGAAACTATCTTCTTAATAACCTAATAATTTTAGAGATGGTTTGTTTATAAATATAACTCTATAAATATATTTATTTATTTATTTTTACATAGATGGCAAGCTAGAATACCAGGCCCAATCTCCCGATGAAGAAGCTTTAACATCTGCAGCTAGAAATTTTGGTTTTGTATTTCGAGTAAGTGTAGTTATAATTGTAGACGCTTTCTAAATAGCATTTTCGAAGTTGTGTTTTTTATATTCAAATTAAAGTGTCCTTTTATATATTAACAATTTTTCTTTTATATATTCAAAAAAAAGTATTCTTTTAAAACTCATTCATATTTACCGTTCTTTTCTTAACTCTTTTCAGAATCGAACTCCAACCACAGTCACCATAGAAGTCATGAATCAGTTCGAAATCCATGAACTTCTTGCCATCTTGGACTTCAACAACGTCCGAAAGCGTATGTCTGTATGTATATTGCTTATTACACATCACCAGGCAGGCATAGAAAGTAGTCTTAACTAGAAGATAGAGCACATCAGCAATATAGTTTACAATTTAGTACTTAATTAAATAAACGGAAATTTTACAAATTTCAGCAACACACTACAGGTTATGTGCACCTCTCTAATACCCACAATAGCCTAAGTTTATATTGACATAATTACAACAGAAGAAGATATTTTTGTGTGGTATTTATAAGTTCTTATGATAGCCTCACCCACTGATGTTAGTTTATTGCGTTTTAGTTTGAGAGTAGGCTAATCCAACATTTCCGGTTAATCCGACATTTCTGCTCTAGAAACTAAACGTGGAACTTTTCCACTTCAAGCTTCCAATTAAACAGGATGAGATCTTACACCATACGACGTAAATCATCTTCCACCTAGTCTAGGAGGTAGTCCGGTTGAATCCCACAGTGGGATTCAACTAGACTACCCCCCCACACACACACACACTCTTTTAAAATAGCTCGCTTTTGTATTGTATTCAGTGAACCAATAACTAGTATAACCTATCAAGGAATGCATTTTTAGTAGAGAGAAATTATTTCCTCCAGACTCTTAATATGATCCAAATGATAATAATTTACTATATTTCCTCCAGACTCTTAATATAATCCAAATGATAATGTACTTACTATACTAGAGAGAAATTATTTCCTCCCAGACTCTTAAATATATAATCCAAAATGATATGATAACAAAATTTTTGGGTTCAAAAATTTAAAGATTGTATATTCTTAGTTTAAACAGGTGTACTTTAACAAGAATAAAAAATAGCAACTGAAATAAGAGTAATGCATTTATTATTCAAATATTTCACATTATTTTATAATATAAAATATTAAAATTAATAAAAAATAAATATTAATACAATTAATATTCTCTGAAATTTTGAAAAGGAGACATTTCTCTTCACTGTACTTCCAAAGTGCATGCATTTCTCTAAAATTATGACTACAATGCAAGTCGACGCAGAAAAGATAATTATATCAATGAATGTTTGGGGGAAAATAATGATGTAGAATGAATAACATCAAAATGAACTTACAACTAGGAGACGTTTTTTATGAATTTAAAGTTCCATAGAAGATTAGTACTAAATGATAAATTAAAGACAATGAATCAAAAATTATTTGAATTACTATAAATATCATAGTCATTTATTTTGTATAATTTTAATTATTGAGTAAAATGAATGAATGAATTGTCGCCGAAAATTTGCATATTATTATTATTGCTGTTATTATTATATTAAAATTAAGAATACTTTATTATTGAACGAAGTAATATCTTTTAGTTTATGTTGCGAAATCAAGATATTAATATAATGTGTAGTTTATAATGTGCATCGATTTATGACAGAAGGGAAAATTTTAAAATCCAGAAAATAACTAAATTTTGGGACGAGCTCTTACATATAACATGCATGTTTCTAAGATTAACCATAAAAATTAATCTTATTTGTTTTGCTCATTTTCTCATGGTGATGTCCAATATGTGGTCATCCACAATGAATATGCAGAGCTAATCTCATGTGATATAATCAGAGAATGACATAGGAAAGGTTGGCAAAAAGCTGCTTTAATATCCAATATGCTAGGCAAAAGACCCAGAGGAAGACCCCAGACCAAATCGGATTGATACAGTAAGCAGTGACTTATTGATCTGTCCACAGGACCTAATACTTCCAGTTATAAAATTATTATAATAATTTGTTATTATAAATAAAATAATTTATAGATTCGCTTTATTGCGAAGCTTCAAGTTTATTTGGGGTTTACTATTTACTCATTAACATTTGAACCTTTGAGAGAGAATTAGAATTTGTGACAGAAGGGAAGTAATAAAAAAAGAAAGAAAAAAGAAAACCGGAAAGTAGCGTTGGGCAATCCCTAGTTTCTTCTTCAAAGGGGGTGTTATAAAATACAAAACCGAAAGAAAGAAAGTGACTACAGCGCATGTCCGAACTTGCAAAAATTACAACTTTCGATAATTATTATTATTATTATTATTATTATTGTTATTATTATTTTGAATTTCACGTAGTTCAGAAAAACCCACTCTCAAGATAGGATTGGTGTGTGCATTGGACTTGTTCGTGAGAATTCCACATAATTCATTCAAGGGTCTTTCGTAACGATGTTTTTTGTTCTTTTTTTAAAAAATATGACTCCTACCCAAGGAAGGTTACGAAACCTACAGTGCATTGCATTAGTATCTTAGGTGGACTAAGGATTTGTTGAATTTTATTTATTTGTTTTTATGCTTTTTAACTTTTTGTATAATTCGGAAATCTCACATTCGGGACGGTCGTATACAGACAATCACAGCATTCATGTCCATTGGAGCATCGGAATATTCAAATCTGCATGGTGTTGGTTGGAAAAGCGGGTACGTTAACTATCGATCAACTAGGTTAGTGTCTGGCTAGTCTACATGCCTGTAGAGTACAGAACCTGATAGAATCCAAATAATAAACATAGGAAAAAGTCTATTTTTAGAAGAGTGAAACAGGAATCTTTAAAAAAAAAAAAATTTGTACAGAGATTGTATGCGAAATTATTGTCTGTAGATGCAACATGAGTATTATTCTGACTGTAGATGCATATTCTTAATTTGAGAATCTGGTTTAATTTCTTAATGGGGCTGTCCATTAATGTTTATTTTGCGAGTGTGTGTATCTGATGATAAATGGTGATCACTTTCAATCAGGGTTTTGATTATCTCTAGAAGAACGATAGTGGGGTCTTTGTGAATTCACTGCAGATTTTCCATTGCCAATTTAGCATCTAATTTTCGGATAATTAGTGTTAAGAAAAGGTAGCAGACTTTTTGTTTGTGCACTTAATATTGTCTAAACTAGTAGTCTCTAAAGTGTGGGATCCTCACACCCTGGAGTTGCCCAAAATGGGATCTCAATTGGCCGTCATTTTAGGGAAAATGAAAGCGTGCCTAATTAGTTCAGAATCAGTATGATTGAATGAGACCAATCCTGAAAAAGTCGATGTAGAAATCTTGATGGAGTACTGGATACTTCCAATATTTAGTAATTTAGTAATACAAAATTCATTAATATCAAATATCAAAATAAGATTATAAAATACTAATTATAAAAATCATTAATTTTTTGTTTTAAGAAACTTAAAATATATATAATAAATATGTAGTTTTCATTTTTAATCTATTAACAATCCTGATCTCCTAGTAAATAACTTATAAAAAGTTTAAGACACCCTTTTGTTTTATTTTTGAAACTAAATATATTAGATGAATTCAGAAAACGAAGGAATCAATCGACCGTGAGATGCGGTGATTGATTCATTCAGTCCAATACCCTTGGAGGGTAATGGATGGCAATGCTGTAGCTAATGAAGTTCTAACTGAGGCTCGGCTATTGCTGTTACCCTCCTGCCATGATCAGAGCTTTAATAGCTCAATAACACCTTATCCCTACACTGTCCTCTACAGATAACGGGGAAGATGAAAAGCATTCTTGCTTCGCCCCTTTAAGCCAGTCCTTATAAGGATAAGGACAGTAACGTTTTCCCCGTGTGGTTGCCGGGATAAGAATAGCACCAATGTAGCTAATGCATGTCGTACGAGGCGACTAAAATTGGTACCCTTGGAGGGTAATGGATGGCAATGCTGTAGCCAATGAAGTTCTAACTGAGGCTCTGCTACTGCTGTTACCCTCTTGCCATGATCAGAGCTTTATTCATAGCTCAATAACACCTTCTCCTTACACTGTCCTCTACAGACAAGGGGGAATATGAAAAGCAATATTGCTTCGCCCCTTTAAGCCAGTCCTTATAAGGACTTTAAGGACAGTAACGTTTGGGAATTTTGATGAATCAATCGACTGTGAGATGCGGTGACTGATTCATTCAATCCAACACCCTTGGAGGGTAATGGATGGCAATGCTGTAGCCAATGAAGTTCTAACTGAGGCTCGGCTATTGCTGTTACCCTCCTGCCATGATCAGAGCTTTCATAGCTCAATAACACCTTATCCCTACACTGTCCTCTACAGATAACGGGGAAGATGAAAAGCATTCTTGCTTCGCCCCTTTAACCAGTCCTTATAAGGATAAGGAATAACACTTTGATAGGACTTTAGTCCTATCATTTCCTTGAGTTTTCACTTTTCGTATTTGAATTGAGTAATAACATGTAACACATATATAACCTAAAATAACAAGTAGAAAGTGTTTTCATTCACAAAAAAAGTGACAAAGTATAAACCGAAAGGAAAAAGAGACATATCCAGAACAGCTAGAAAGAGAATAAAAATATAGTTCTAAAATACCGAAACAGTATTTTAATCTATATCTTGAAAGATGTTTTCATTCACGTGAAGTAATGCGGAATCTATAGTTTTAAAGATGTATATCAGTCGTTTCATTTCCTTTCGCACAGAAGAAATATTTTATTTAACATTTCGTCGTCAAAATTTGTACTCCAAATTTTCACAAAGAATATTCCAAATTTCGAATATTTCCTAAAGTTTATCGTTTCAGTTAAATTTAGTTTAAAATGCACGTCATTTGCGTAATCTGAAACTTTTAGGCCAATTTAGGTGGTTTTTTTTTTTTTTTTTAATGTGAATCCCTTAACCTTACTGAGGCAAGTAAAATCAACAGTCAAAGTGAAGCCAACAGCCTCTATAAACAAATAAAGTCGTGAAGATACTCCACGCTCAAATGGAAACATTATTAAAAATTAATTTATGAAAAAAATTCAAGTCTACTATAATATTTTTTTATAATTTAATTGAAACTTTTCTAATGTTATTTAATAATATCATAATATATCATTATTATTTTTTCATATTAGAATTATATTAAATCTATATTGACTAATTTTTATGTTATACTGATGTGGTTTTCTGCTGAAATATAATTAGAAATTAGCGGCATCTATGATGGAAATCTTTCACGACATTTTGGGCCTCCAATGAAATTTAGACTCAAGATGTGTTGCAAACATCCGTTTAAAAAGGGCTTAAGTAATTGTGTTGTCGATAGAATTTAAAAAAGACAGAAGTTTGATCTACAAACAAGTTTGCGTACTTTAGATTTGAGAATGAATCATAATATTACGAGCTTAGACTAGAAGCCCACCATAACATTATTATAGATCACAATTTACTACCTTAGTTTAGTGTAAAATCTGAGCCATGCAATTTTTAGTTTTAAACATGCTTTCTGCTTATTTTCTTGTTAGAGAAAACTTTGAGAAATATATAAAGTTATAATGACCAATTGAACCCAAACAGCAATGCAACACTGATATTTCAAATTCTCCTAGATATTTATTATTATTTAGAAGGTAAAACTAACCAGCATCAACGTAGAATTATTTTCTTGCGCCTTGTCTGCCTGTTAACAGCATAAATGTTTTGGGAATCGCGTTCTGCGCATGTGAAATTCGAGTGATTATTAAAAGTACAGTCATTTGATTAGAAATTAGAAATGTACAGTCATTTGATTAGAAATTAGAAATGTACAGTCATTTGATTAGAAATTAGAAATGTACAGACATTTGATTAGAAAAATTAGGACCAAAAGTGACGTTTCTTTTTAGGTGATACTCAGGAAAGATGGAAAACTCAAATTGTATTGTAAAGGTGCTGATTCCGTGATATTTGAACGACTCAGTCCAGATTCAGAGGAGCTACGGCTGAAAACACTAGATCACTTAAATGTAAGTAAGAAGTGTTCTATGATTTGAACTTTTAAGCTGCTGTGAGTTCTTACATTCAACTATAGCTTGTGGACAAGTAAACACATTATGCTGATATCAGAAAACACTAAAGAAAGATATCGTTTTAAGTACACATCCCCCCCCCCCACAGACACAGTGAAAATATGTTCAAGCCACACAAACAAACAATATAGTGGTGTAGTGGTCTCGAAGATTTCTGAGGCTCAGAGGTTCGTTCTCAGTTCCAATCAAAACACAATTTTAAGTAAGTTTTTCCCACAGTGAAGCAAAATTTACAATGACACACACACACACACACACACACACACACACACACACACACACACACACACACACACACACACACACACACACACACACACACACACAGAGAGAGAGAGAGAGAGAGAGAGAGAGAGAGAGAGAGAGAGAGAGAGAGAATAAACTTCTGCAATGATAAAAAGTACAGATGTACAGATCAGTGCCTATCGATTTCTATAAATGCGATTCTTTTGGGGAATGAAGAGTCCAGTAGTTTGTTTAGTATGCTATTATGATTATTATTATTATACGGTATCTCTGCGGAAACTCATCGTGGGATACCAAAATTAACTATTATGCACAGAAATCCTATCCCACCTCTCCTTAAACTCATTCACTGTCAAGACACACAATTAATTCTGGCAATCCATTCCACTAATTCACCACTCTCCATGCAAAAATATTTGGTCCACTCACCCCATACTAACCACACTCTCACACAACTTCCATGGAAGGCCCCTAGTCCTCTGACTACTTGTCATATATTGAAAAACTTTTGTGCATCAATTTTACAGATCCTTTTAATATCTTAAAAGTTTCTATCAACATCCCCTTTTTTCCACCTATCAACTAAACTTTGTAACCCTCACACACACACACACACACACACACACACACACACACACACACACACACACACACACACACACACACACACACACACACACACACACACACACACACACACACACACACACCTCGACCTGTCCTCTTAGAAAGAATTCCACAGATCTGTCACCAGCTTAGTCACTCGTCTCTGAATCTTCTCTACCACCTCCTGGTCCCTAAGAAACCCTGGTGAACAAATCTGTACGCAGTAGTCAAGATGTGGACGAATCATAGCCTTATAAACAGGAATAATAACTTCCCTATCTTTGCTTGTTAGCGCGCTTTTCAACATCCAAGTAATTCTTTGAGCCATTTTAACAATTTTTGCAATATACCCTCTGACCTTCAATTCTCTGTTCCCCCTAACCTCATCAATTTCCTGCAATCGAATACCATCAATGTGATACACTGCATGCAAACATTTCAACCGGAAGTGTATAACCTTACATTTTGGAACATTAAATTGATCATCATTATCATTTGCTCACAATGCCAATTTATTTAAATCATCCTGCAGGATATCTACATCACCTTTATCAACTATTGCTTTCCCCAGTTTTGCATCATCAGCAAACAACTGAATATCCCCCTCTTAATTTTTTCCCTATGTGATTGTTATACAAATTAAAGAGTAGAGGTCCTAGTACAGAACCCTGAGGTACTCCACTGGTCGTCTTCATTCTCCTAGATTCCACTCCACCATATACTACTATCTGGTGTCTGTCTGTCAGCCACCCCTATCTATGCTACAAGCTTCATACCGTTCCCATTTGCTCAATGGGAACGGTATCAAGCTTTTATAATAGTTTTCCACATGGTATTCTATGTATTTACCTTAATTGTTTCGAATTTTTACACAGACTTAAAGTTAGTTTTGACCTAATCGAAACCTATATGTTATAGACGAGTTCGTTCTGTCATCATTCATAATTGCACTGAGGAGTCAGGGTCTCTGACTCCTCAGATTTAAATTTCAAGTCGTTGGTGCATAGGCTACGTTGCTTCCGTCAAATCCAGTTTTATCTTTTTTTCATTTCTTTCTTTATTTTTTTCTACTGAAAACAAGACTTGCTGTGAAATCACATTGAACACTGCCTACTATTAGAATCCCCATAGCGCAATCAAGGACTTCGCGACCTTTACACTTCGATTGTAAAATGCCTCAATATCTCATCTCATCTTTCTTTAACCTTGCGGTGTCGAGGGTTTATTAATCATCGAACCTCAAATCGTTCACAGGATCAGGTGGTCAACCCTACGCCCGGTGTGTCCTATGTCCGTAGTGTTGAGTTCTGAAGGCCGGTTTGCCTGCTTTGCGGGATGAATAACCCCATGATAAACTGGGGAAAAAAATCTACTGTCCGGCTAACTTGGCTATGGCCGGCTAACTTGGCTATGGCTGGGCTGAGGAAGATCCTTCAGCTCTTCACGTCACCGACGGGAATCGAACCTAGGACACTCCTTCCCCAGACATATGGTTACGAAGCACACAGCCACTAGGCTAACGCGGCCGACAATGCCTCAATATGAGGTAATAAAAACTTTATTATGATAAAAACGATTTTACCAGCGGGTGAGTTAGTAGGTTTCAAACTGAGGTGGAATTGGTTTTCCTCCCTGAGAGATTGGTTTTTCATCTGCATTGTAGACAAACACAAAGAAAATTCACAAGTACCAGACATAATATACAGGCATCGTTACCTTAGTTGCTTCGGTCATAATTCCAGCCTATCCAACCGATTCGGTTTAGAGAACTGTGAAATATCCTCAATTTTCCTTTCTCTTAGCTGCAATTTCATGATAAGGAGGCAACAGGAACGGATCATGGCAGGGGTGCAAAGAGGTGTTGAAACAGGACCGGTTGCTATTTGCACACAAGATGTTGTGTGAATTAGGATACCGTCCTTGCGAACAACTGTATCTGTCTATTCACTCGTCATCATAATGCCGTAAGGTCACTTCTGTTGCTCGATGATTGCCCCAGTCCTCGCCAGATGGTCCTATTGCATTCTTTTCTGGAGGCTTCAACACTCGGAAGATCAGTCGCTTCAGACCCACCATCCATCCCATCTCATTGAGGGTCTACTCCTTCCTATTTTCCCAGGAACTTTACCTTCTATTACTGTTTTGAGAAGTCCTCTTTCCATTCTTTCAATATGTCCAAAGTATTTCAATGTTCTTTTGTCATTATCCATAAGGAGTCTTAAAGTTCTACCGATCCTTTCTAGCACCCATCCTTTTATCCATCTTCTAGTATATGATATCCTCAACAGCTTTCTGTAACACATCTCAAAAAGCAGCTATCCTTTTCCTATCAGACTTCTTTAGGTTCCAAGTCTCACATCCATAAGTCTCTGTTGGAAGAACGGCTACATAAAGAATACTCAACTTTCTTCCTGTGGAGATAGGTCCATCCTTCCAGATTTTAGACAAGTCTCTGACTGATGTTTTAGCCATTCCTAATCTTCTTGTGACGTCTTCTAAACAGCAATTCTTCGCATTAATAATGGGTCCTGGGTACTCGAACCTGTTGACTTCCTTAATTCCTTCTCCATGAAGGTACACTTGTGTCTCAGAAGCTTTCTTTCTGAATTTCCTTTTGAGAACCATAATCTTTGTCTTGCTAGGATTGAGCTGAAGTTCTGTGTTCTTACTGATCGCATTAACTTTGTCAAGAATTAGTCCTAGGTCTTCCATGTCAGTACAAAGGAGTACTGTATCATCAGCATACCTCAGATTGCTGATCAATCTACCTCCTAACCTAATTCCTGTCTTGAGCTCATCCAGTGCTTCACGCATGATGTCCTCCGCATATATACTAAACAGATGAGAAGAAAGTAGACATCTCTGCCTAGCTCCATTTCCAACTTGAAGTCAATCAGTTAATCCAACACCTGTTCTTACCGTAGCTTCTTGCTCCCTGTACAAGTTAGTTATTAGTTTGATAGTGTATTGAGGAAAGTCCATTATTTTCATTACTTCCCACAGTTTCACATGCTGAACAGTCAAAAGCTTTGGAATAGTGTATGAAACACGTTACTATAGGGAGTCTAAATTCTTTATACTTTTCGATGATCTATCTAAGACAAAGACTCTGATTTCTGGTACCGTACCCTTACCATTCCTAAAACCTGCTTGTTCCTCAGTGATCTCTGCCTCAACTTTGGCCTCAATCTTATTAGAATGATATTTAATAAAATCTTTGCTTGTATAAGCGATTAAACTAATATGTCTATAGTTCTACAGTGAACAACAAGTGTTTGTGTGTCACTGTTATGGTGTTTTTCGGTGAACATGATTCCTTCACATCTGATGACCTATGCAGAGTATTGTTGGTGGACAGTTTGGCCTGCAGAATGAAACTCGCGATATCGAAGTCTTTTAGAGGAAGGAACTTATATACAACTCCTTTACAGTGAAAAAAATAATAATACTGTAAACTGATATGACTATACCCAACAAATTAATTCATAATGAAACAGTCTTTAAATGACTACTTTAATTATGATGGGGGGGGAGCTTAGCGTTCTTCTTTTCCCCAAAGTAGTATTATAGCTCTTTGGATTCTAGAAGAATTTTCATGTTTTTAACTAATTTAGGAGAGAATTTTTATTGAGATATTAATTTAATATAAACAAAATTTCCCATTATGTATGCATAATGTTCATGCATTTAAATCTACCAAATAATTATACTTGAATTTTACACATTTTCAAATGTTTAATCTTATTTCAATTTAGAGTTTACTTCATAAATCTTAACTGTATAAAAAGTAATTGCTTGAAAAATTCACTATAAAATGTTTTTTATTTCATAAGAATGATTTTCAAATTTCTAACTGACACCATATCTTCCCATGTATATTTCTGAAATTAATAATTGAAGATACATTACTTACTGTCACAATGAGATGCCAAGTTGCCTGTAAGTGATACGATGCAATTTGCATTGTATCACTTACAGAATCACATCATTATAGATTATGTGAAAAAATACATTGCAAATATGTTAACCAGCACGACATATGTATTAGAAGTATCATTTTTTACAGAAATTTGCCAGCGAAGGACTTCGAACATTATGCCTAGCAGTGAAGGACTTGGATGAAGACTGTTACGAAGCGTGGAAAGAAAAATTTCATGAGGCAGCGTAAGTATCATTATATATTATTGGATATCCAGATGTTTTCTAGGTATAATTTCGGTAGGAAACTATTTGGTATTTGCTAGGGTGAAATCTTTACGTATATTTCCCTTTCATTTTAAAAATATATAAAAAGGAACTTTCATTGAAATATATATAAAGGAGTTATTCGTTTTCAGCACATCTCTCGAAGATCGGGAGGAGAAAGTAAATGACGTATATGAAGAAATCGAGAAGCAACTCACCCTTCTAGGTGCTACTGCCATCGAGGATAAGTTACAGGATGGAGTGCCCCAGGCCATTGCAAATCTGGCATCAGCAGACATTAAAATTTGGGTTCTTACTGGAGACAAACAAGGTAAAATATTTACTTATAGATCTGTGAGAATAGTTCAATTTCAATGATAATATTTTAGAAAAAAATCTTTCCCAGGAAAAAAATCTATGCCTTTTTTTTTTATTATTTTTATTTATTTTTTTTTTTTACCGAAATGGAATTATAATAAACTCAAAATCATCGATGAGAGTTCATGTGATCTTCTTCCATTAAAATTGGACATTCTCCATAGCCAGGGTTGGTTTACCTGTTTGCTAAGCGCAACATAGGCTTATAACGTAATATTGCTTGCATGGTGTTGTCCTTAAGTGTTAAACTAGACGCTCGGTCGTAAATAATTAGATCAAGTCGTTTTTCGCATTCAAATCAAGCAACAGACCAAGAAATGCTTACAATAATTAAAGAATATTATAAATTACGAACACAAAAGCTTTGTAATATTTCATAAGATAGGTATAGTGAATTGAAACAAAACAAAACAAAACAACAAGCGGGGTGACATAGGAATGTCCATCTGCAACCTATGGAGCTGGAACATGAAAAACCAACAAGAAAGAAATCATGGGACTGATTATCTTTGAAAGAGAATCAAATTTTCTTTTTCGATTATCTATCCTATCATAAGCATCTGGTTATATAATCCCAACTGTATTGTCTCTTCTGGCTTTAAATCGTGCGTGTTCTTCTGGTCAGTTTTAGTGTTTTGCGGGATGAATAAAACCAGAGTTTTTAGGAAGAAAATCTCCTCCATCTCCATGTGAAACTAGCTAACTCACCTTCAGCTTAAAAGTTCCAATAAAGGTATTCTGTGTCCTATACTGGATTCGAGCCCAGGTCTTTCTACCCAAAAGGCATCGTCCATACCGACTGAACTACAGAGGAATAAGAAAATAGAATGTCTAAGAAATATCAGTCCATTTTTGGCTGGATTATAAAACAAATAATAAATTAATTACATTATCACCACACTAGTTACAATCACTAAAATGCAACTGCAATGCTATTAATATATTCTATCTTTTGGTTTTGATTAGAATTACGGTGAAAGCTGTGAGACAAATTTATTTCGTCTGCTAACTGCATATGTTCCAACTTACCTTCTGGAAGATCGTATTACGGAGGTTACAGGGCCTCTCAGAAACTTCAAATCGGCTAACTCTTCTTTAGGTGTAAAATCCTTATAAATGTTCCTCGCGTCTTAATGGGGTTCGAACAGGTCCTTAAAGGTCAGTACGCCGCGAGTGACACCAATCAGAAGTTGCATTACATGCTTAAAAAGCTACTGGATTGGAATTTTCGAATTTCCAGGAAATAAAATATAAAAATGTGATATAAAAATCCATAGCTAATGAGGAATCCAACAAAAAACGGTATGGAGGAGACGAAGAAATATTAGGCATATCAGTTGCTTGTGGCAAGGAACTATGAATCAGAAGGTCACTTTGGTATAAAAAAATCATTCCTGTTACTGAATGATCGCCCTTTCAATCACAAACATTCAGTGTGGAGCTGGAGTACATAGAAGTTGTCCTTTTGTGAACTAAATATCTCATTATTATTTTAAAAAGGAAGAATTTGTTGTAGTATTCAACTAATGTGGGTTCGTTGATGACTCATTTTTATTGAGTTTCTTTAATTTTGTTTGATTCTTTAGATTTTGTGTAATTCTAAATTTCGTAATTCTTAAGCTGTTGATAAACCCGTCAGAAATGAAAAAGCCAGAAAATCAAATGCATCAACAATAGCTTAAACATTGTAACATTGGAGTGAGATGTTTGCAGTTCATATTTCAGTTTTCTAATATTAAACTTTACAAACAAAATCTTTCAAACTAGATAGTAATTTTGGTTTTATTATTTAATAGTTATTTATCTATGAATACAGGGTGAAGACCTGTTGCAGAATGCGAATACTAACCTATAAACTAGGAGTTTCAGCGATATGCTGAAACTCCTAGTTTATAGGTTAGTATTTATAGGTTTCTGCCATATGCTAAACAATTTACGTTTCTGTATAAAACAAGTAATAGTTTCACTACTTAAGTACCGTTGTTCAGCTAATTCAGGGGTCGCCAAACTTTTTTGACTGTCGACACCTTCAAGAGTTTCTTGACTTTTTATCGACCCCCTTTATTTTACTATTACGTAATTTTAATATTTCATAATATGTATGTTGATGAATTATAGAACATTAACGATCACTTGTATGTCGATGCGCAAAAATGAGACTGGGATCGAATACGTGTAAGTATAAGTAAATAAGCATCCATGCGCGTGTTGCAATCTCGCTCCCGCCGCGCCGACCAGGCGCGAACCACCGACATCCTTTTATTGGTAAATACGTCATTTTGGCCTACTTGATTGGCTTCCGTAATTATTTTCATGACCTTGCTCCATCTTACAGGTCTTATTCATGTCACAATTCCCACGATTCACTCTTAATTGCGTTGTCATTCAGGATGGAGATAATCCAAGTTAATCGAATTAAATATTACCCTTACAATGATGTCTTATATTTTTCTATCGACCCCTAATAATATTATATCGACTTCTGGGGATCGATATCGACCACTTTGGCGACCACTGAGCTAATTTCTTATTCCAAAACAGGAAACAGCGTATAAAAATGCTGGAAATCAGATAAACACCAATATACTTATATACATACTCCTATTTTTGAGTGACAGCTTTTAAAAATATATTAACATTTAACTTATCACCATTTATACTATTACATGTATAAACAGCTATTTGTAGGAGTCAAATTTTGAAGCTAACCCTGTTATTCTAAGAAAGAGTACAGTACTAAGTATTGTACTATTGAATATACAGTATATACCATAATATACTTAACAATTGACTATTGACATTAATGACTTTAGGGGTGAAGTAAGATGCTTTTCATATTCCCTGCTATCTGTTAGGGCTACAGTGAGGGAAAAATTTTATGAGCAGTTTGCTCGCCCTGAATGGGCGTGGAGATTGTGTATTGCTACAGGAAGTTAAAATGGCTTTTGGTCTTTTATGTTTAAATATATCCGTTGCCTCATAGGCTACAGCTTGCTGAACTAGATCATTGGGGTGTATGGACGGAAAAACTTTGTTGCTAAAGATTGTAGGAAAGAGAAGATGTAATGAATATTTGTATCTCGATGAAGGTGATTGTTTCTGACGAACCATGGGGCGTTTAGAATCATTCGCAAGCATTTGTTTTGTACACGCTGCAGTTTGAAAATATTAGTAATGGAGGTGTGGCTTCTAGCTGGAGAAGCGTAAGTGACTATGGCACGAATCATCAGCTGGTATAAAAGCAATTTGATTTTGATGTTTAGCTTGCTGTTCCTGTTAATTAGGGGTAGATCTGGGCGATGGCTTTAGATGCCTTTGCACACGGTAGTCTTGATATGCTGGTTTAAAGTTATCTTGTTGAGCACGACACCAAGGTATTTTGTTTCTGTCTTCTGCCAGGGAATTTTAGTATTGAATAGTAAGACGTTTCCTTCAGGACATATCGACCTTTTCGTAAAGGGAATTACTGAGCTCTTTTGGGGATTTAATTGTAGTCTCCATTTGGAGAACCATTTCCCTAACTTTAGAAGGTTTTCTTGAAGCTTTTTAGTAAAGGTGTGGTCGAAGATATCTGGCTAATAATGCTGTATCATCCGCATATAGAGCCATGATGGATGACATTGGGTTGTGCGGAATGTCTGACATGTATATAGAGAACAGCAATGGAGCCAGTAGGGATCCCTGCGGTACTCCGGCCAAGATATAAGCCAGGCAAGGACCCACACCTGCCTCGCTGGGATGATGAGGTACCATTTATCTTGACATGCATGCTTCTATTCTGTAGATATGATCTAACTAGGTGTACCATTTTCAGTGAGATACCGGCTGAGATAAGTTTATGTAGCAATCCAAAGTGCCATATTTTTTCAAATGCTTTGGATAAATCAAGAAAAACAGCTCCAGTGTATTGATGACAGTTGTAGCTGGTGGTAATATATTCAACGATTCTGAGGATTTGTTGGGTAATACTATGGTATTGCTGAAAACCAAATTGTTCTTTAGGAAGGATGTTTAGTTCATTTACTGAAGCTTGAAGTCGTGAGAGGATGACTTTCTCTGTAATTTTACCCAAGTTGGAGATGAGACTGATAGGACGATAATTTTGAGGCAGGTGTGGGTCCTTGCCTGGCTTATGTATTGGGATTACATCAGCCAGTTTTCAAATGGGAGGAAAATAGTGAAACCTTAAGATTGCATTTATTATTATGGTCAGGTGCACTACAGCTTTTCGGGGCAGCAGCTTGATCACTTTATTTGTGATGCCATCTGGACCAAGAGCTTTTTTGTTCTTTAAATTTTTTATAATATCATATATTTCAGTAGATGATGTGGGTGCAATATGGTCAGCACCGGTATCAGTGAGTTTTAATGAGTGTCTGACCTGTCTGTGAATTTTATACAAGTGATTGAAATCTGTTTTCATGTGAAGGTTTGCACTGCTCTTCTAAATTTTTGCTATGGCTTCTGCCTTTTCTACGTCTGTGTGAACAAGGCCCTGGTCAGAAAGTATAGGGGGAAGGAATCTGCCTTTGTTTCTGATATTCCTCAGTAGTCCCCAGATAGAGTGATCAGTAGGTGAGAAACTAACTTTTCTTCCCATAGTTGATCTCTGTAAGCTTTGAGTGCATTTCTGGCTACACCATTTAGTCTGTTAAGAACTGTTTTGTCTTGTGGCGAGCGGATATTGTGAAATCTTTTCCTTGCTCTGTTTTTTTCTCTGATCGAGTTCATAATGTTTTCTAGCAGACGACCTGGCTTGGGGACAGATTTTTAGGAGGAGGAGAAGGAGACTGCCATTATAGCAGAGTTAATTTGTTAGGTGAGGCTTGTGACTGCGGTTTCAACATCTTTTTTTTTGATCTTATATGAGGAACAGGTCCAATGTAATCGCGGAGTACTTTTGACAATTTTTCTCCCGATATAAATGAGTGAGAGGGAGGAGACAGGTATTCTTGTTTTCCCAGTTGTAGCAGAATTGGGTTATGATCAGATGACAACTCGTTCAATGATTTTAGGCTGTACTGAAGTTTAATATTTTGCAGCATAACTATATCCAGAATGTCAGAAGTGCCAAACGTACTGAGATAAGTTGGTTCCGAGGGGGCCTGCCACAACAGCATAGTTTGATCCTATGTAGGCTGAGTAGATTTTCAGTCTGCCAGCCGAGCTAGTGAATACTTCCACTCCTTGACATCAAGGTTAGTGGTTGGAGGGTTATTTACAGAATGGTGTTTGATATAATTTTTAATGAGGATGGCAGTGCCGCCGCCTCTATACTTTAGCCTGTCGGTTCTGCGTAGGAGTCTCCCCTTATTTTAGGGCTGTCCAAGGGTCTTAGGCGTGTCTCGCTTATTAGAACAACATCTGACTGATATCTCTGAGTAAAGTCTTGGAGCTCAGCTCTAAAATTTTGTTTCTGAGGCCATTTGCATTCCATGCAACGATCTGAAGAGAGGTTGGAATTAGTTCCTTACTATTCATCTATAAGTGCTGTGAGGATGGCTTGTGTTTCACATAGGAATCTTTTAGCGGTGGTTGCTGAAGTCCTGTAGCATGTTTGCTAGAGAGGCAATAATAACAGCGGTCAGGTTAGTATGTGCTGTTGGCTGATTCTGTTCTAGTGATGACGTGTTTGAATGGGTCACATCTGCATAACCTCTTGTCCCTTTGGTATTCTCTATTCTTGAAGGCCTCTGATTGTGGCCGCTGAGCCTCTGGCGTTCGCGTACTAAAGGAGGATGACTGTTTGGCTGTCTCCGACCGTCTGTTCTTCGGGTGTTGAGTATATCCCTTATAATTGACTAGATCAGGGCCACCGCAGTTGGCACATTTACCGGGGTGGTTTTCGGCTTGGTGCAGGTGTTGGTGGGATGGTTCACCCCACACTTAAGGCATATGAACTCTGCTCGGCACAGTTTCTGAGCATGGCCAAATTTCTGGCAGCTGTGGCGCTGTCTTGTTGAATCTCATTTCCTAAGAGGTTCAGGACTGATGTTAACTCCACAGATCGATGTCAAGTCATAGCTGTTTTTGTAGGCCTGATGGATTTTGACCAAGACCAGAGGCATCGGGATCTTGTCAACTCCAGTCATTCTGCTGACCTTGATGGGTGGTAGGTCTTGATAGCAGAGATTAGCAGCGATTTCATTTGTAGATATGTCCTCAGAAACATCTCGAAAAACCACCTTCAGGTTTTTCTCCGAGCTGATGGAGAAGGTGTGATATTGTACACCGTTTGAGTCTAACTCTTTAGTCAATCTTCTGTAGTCCATTACAACAATGGCAGGCTGGATCTTTATGCCGTCGTCCACATTTTTGGCTGTTTTGTGTGATATTTGCAGGGCGTACATGGTGGACCTTATGGACGTCCATCTGCGCTTTTTACGGAGAATGATCGGGGGTGCTTTCTCTTTGAGAAAGGCAGAGGATTCCGTGATGGGACCATCTTCATCCATTCCGTTGTCTTTGGGTGCTCTGTGGTTGTTGTCTTGCACGCACGGACCCCTTCAAAGTCTGGGGGAGTGGATATCACCAAATCCAGCTTTTCCTCCATTTGGGCAGTGTCTTTGCCCTCCTCAACTTCTCCTGGTAAGGAGTAGAAATTAGCGATGCCTGGCCACTCGTGTTCGAATTTTTTTACAATCTTTTTGAGAATGTTGAACGCCCGCCCTTTGTTGAGCGATTCAATATAAGCGTCATCTTCCTCCTCGCTCATGGTGGTGATGGCACTACAATAGTTAATAATCTATTATTTATAATATATATAAGCCAACAATGGCGATTCTAACGACAGTATGTAACGGAAGCAAAAATTAGGCCTAGTAAATCGCTTTCGTTGTAACTACGGTTTACTGAAGTAAAGTACTTATCTAGAGTAACCAGAACTACACATCAGATAACAACACTACCTCAATCATTCCATGCACCACACAAATTATAAAAAACTAATTCGTGATCAACAAACCGTAATCATAATCAATCATTACATTTATCGACCATCTGAAAATCCATGACTCAATCAATACCTGCAACACTTGAAGTTCATATATATATACATATATACTTCACCAATTGTATTTTTATTCATTTTAATATTATTGGAATAAAAGTATGATAGATAAAAATATTCATTAATGAAAAAAAATTACATAAGTATATTATTTTTTTTAAATATCAATAATCTTTCAAACACAAGATTATTACAGATACTGTCTTTAATTATTCTTTAACTATCATAAATAATATTAATAAATTATTATTATAAAGAATATTTCAAATGTCTTAACACAGTAAACAGAAAATTAGGATGTTATTCTTTCTAATTTCTATCTGTTCAATTTACCAGAGACTGCGATCAATATTGGATATTCATGTCAACTACTAACAGATGACATGGTAGACATCTTTATTGTCGATGGTTTCGAGTATCAAGAAGTTGAAAAGCAACTACGCCAATTCAAAGAAACTATTTCCCACATTCTCAGCCATAACCAAGGAGCTCCCGATTGTAGCGTGGTTACCTTCAGTTCAGATTTTGACACCATGTCCGATAGCCCAGAGGGAAGCGGAGGATTTGCTCTTGTTGTTAATGGCCACAGTCTGGTAAGTGGTTAGGTAATATTTATTTGTTTATTTTTTTGTCCCACGGAATGTTACTCTAATTAATTGATTCAGTTTCTTGACTTTGCTTGATAAATTAGTAAGTATTAAGATCATAAAAATCTAGAACTGTATTTCTCAAACTCTGGTCGTGAAAGCTTTTGTCGGTTTGTTACGTCTATTACAATTCTTTCGTTTTTAAGTTCATTGCCTTTTGACTTCATGGTCTCTTCTTTTAATTCAGAGAATTGCATTTTTTATGTCTTTCTGTTTCATTCCTGCTTTTATAATCATGTACATGTTCATTCGGTTTTCACTTCCTGCATTATTTTCAGTCTCATGCTGTCTTTCTCCACTCATTAAGTTTAGTATCAAAACATAGAAGAATGATGTATCTATTTGGAAAACGGTCACAAATATGGTAGGCATATACATGTACTATATTGTTACATTACTATAACACCGTAATTTTATTTCATGCCTTGCGGGAGTAATGCAAGGAATGAAGTAATCTCTTAATAAATTGTATTTTCTAATAAAGATAAAATATCCTTATTTTATTGTAAGCATCTAAACCCACTATCCTCAGACAATGCCTATAGCATCGTATGTTCTTGTATCCACTTTATGTATCAGTAGATGATTTAACTACAAAATATCGACCCTGAAATCATAATATTCACCATGAGAACCTACTTCGTTTTACTATTTACGTTAGTCTCCCTGAAAATTTCACTACCATCTAGAATTTTTCAAAGTTATTACGGTTTTTGGCAGCATTTGTGTCTCCTAACAGATGTTTTCTGTGATAAACTCGAAATAGTAAATATTGGTTTTCGTCTTATTACCCATCGGTGTATATCCCGATTAACTGCAAGATACACTGATTATCCAGCGATCCAAATTCAGAAATTCCAGTTAGAGTTTTCTTGATAAGTTTACTCATTAACATCAAATTTCATGAGCTGATTATAGGAATACATTCCTAAGAGTGAGCATAAGTGTATCATGTTAATGATGGCTTTTATCCAACAGGCAACACAATGGTATAAGCTTATCAGTATACCTCTTGTGTGCATCTTCTTCTTTGCTATCTATCATAAAGTTATAAAGCATCCATGAAATAATTACCAAGATGTCTTGTTAATGACATCTTGGCAATGTTTTCGTTTTTTTGCAATTGCTTCAAGCGTAATTCCGCCATTTTTAATTATCATTTTTATAGGTCTCTCTCTCTCTCTCTCTCTCTCTCTCTCTCTCTCTCTCTCTCTCTCTCTCTCTCTCTTTATATCTCCTAACAGATGTTCACTGTGCTAAACTCGGTATGTATGAATAACATAATAAGAAACTTCGTTCTCTTCTAGGTGCATGCTCTGGAGCCTCGAATGGAAACTTTGTTTTTAGATGTGGCTTCTCATTGCAAAGCTGTGATTTGCTGTCGCGTGACTCCATTGCAAAAGGCTCTTGTTGTGGACCTGGTCAAAAGACAAAAGAAAGCCGTGACGCTTGCTATCGGAGATGGAGCGAACGATGTTAGCATGATTAAAAGTAAGAATTCGATTCCTTGAACTCTTATTCCATCAAACAATTTTTGTCCAAATGAGAATAGCTTAAATTACTTTGAGACACTTCTCTCTCTCTTATTTTGAAATCGTTTCTCTTTCTTATTTTCAGTGGCACATATTGGAGTTGGAATCAGCGGTCAAGAAGGTATGCAGGCGGTACTCGCCAGTGACTTTTCATTAGCCCAATTCCGATACTTGGAACGTCTTCTGTTAGTTCACGGCAGATGGTCCTACTACAGGATGTGCAAGTTCCTGCGATATTTCTTTTATAAGAACTTTGCCTTCACACTTTGCCACTTCTGGTTTGCCTTCTTTTGTGGATTTTCTGCGCAGGTGACTAAAAGTTGCTAATTATTGTAAAATTAGCTCATTAGCAGAATCGATATTTTCATTCGTGCTTGTAAAAACCCATCGAAGATAGCTTAATTTAAAGATAAATGTATAAATAACTGTTTCATCCTTCGATATCTTAATTTTTCATTATTTATTTATAGAATTAATTGGATATAATATTTCTTTCTTTTCAGACAGTTTATGATCCAGCATTTATCTCATTCTACAATGTTTTCTACACATCTCTCCCTGTTTTAGCGCTAGGTGTATTTGATCAGGTAACATTCCATTCACAGTTTTGTTTATTTATTTTTTGGATATATTCTATCACTTGTTCTATGCTATATTTAGGTGGTAGATGAACTTTATCGTCCGATGTGGACCACCTCCCAGCTCATTGAAGGCCTAAAGTGGCTTGAAAAAGTTCCATGTTTGGTCTCTAGAGCAGAGCTTCGGACTATGTGAAAAATAACAAATATATATTAATATAAAAATAGATATCAAAATTTTAGTTATATTCGATAAAGTACCTCTTCATAAGTTCATAAGTCAATATTTCATGCTATTATCATTAAATAGTCCAAATTTCTAAGTCTTTCTCTTCTGCCTCTTCTTTTTTTTTTTTTCTTTAGGATGTCAATGACAGAAATTCATTGAGGTTTCCAAAACTCTACACTCCAGGCCACATGAATCTCCTGTTCAACAAGAAAGAATTTCTCAAGAGTGTAGCTCATGGCCTTATAACCTCTTTCATACTTTTCTTTATACCGTATGGATCATTTTCTCACGCAGTCGATCCCAATGGAATTAATTTGGATGGTCATCAACTATTTGGAACTGTTGTATCGACTATATTAGTCCTTGTTGTTACCGCCCAGGTTTGTATTTATCGTGCATTATTAAGTCTGTACTTTAAGTAGATATAAAAATATTCAATTAAAATGAAAGGTAAATATCTTAAAATAAAATACTTTGATAAAAGAATTAACTTTTTTTCTTTCTTTTTTTTTCTTTCAGATCGCACTGGATACCGCCTATTGGACTGTGTTTAATCATATAGTGATATGGGGGAGTGTAGCATTCTATTTCGCCATGACTCTGTTCATCAACAGTGATATCATAGGCAACGCATACATGGGCTCATTTCGTATGACCCTCAGTTCATCTCAATTTTGGTTCACGACCTTTGTAACCATGACTTCGTTATTGGTGCCTATTATTGCTATCCGGTTTTACTATACAGACGTCCATCCCACTTTATCAGATCGAGTCCGTCTTAAACAACGCCGATCTCGCCTTCGATCCCGTCCTTCCGAACCTCAAATGCGAATCACTAGCGTTCGTCGAGCGAGCAGGAGGAGATCGGTAAGGTCCGGTTATGCTTTTGCCCACCAAGAAGGATTTGGTAGACTCATCACCAGTGGGAAAATAATGCGTAAAAGCAGGTCTGGCAATTTTGGTAACAATCTTTTTCCTCCTGTGATGCCAATGCCTGGGGGAAGATCTGTTGGCGGGAGAGGAATACCAGCTGACCAAAGAACTTGTACATTAAAAGTGTGAGATATAGTTTTTCTAATAACGACTTCAACTATACATTGTTTGATATTCGACAGAAGACTGCCCGGGTGTGTGTGTGTGTGTGTGTGTGTGTGTGTGTGTGTGTGTGTGTGTGTGTGTGTGTGTGTGTGTGTGTGTGTGTGTGTGTGTGTGTGTGTGTGTGTGTGTGTGTGTGTGTGTGTGTGTGTGTGTCTAATGTATATATAGATATCGCATGATTCTGTGCAAATCACGACTATATAAAGAAATATATGAATTATGAGAAGGCCCTGATCATACCTGCCATTTTTTCCATTTTCATAAATTATGTTTACTTCCTAACTCATTTGCCTTTATCATCGGATAAAGACGAGAAATTCTGATACCGTCTACCTGCAAAACAAAGAGGACCACTTATTGCCCACGTACTAAAAATGGCATCTTTCTCTCTCTGTGCGTGTGTATAGCTACAAATGAAATTTCTATGTTCGTAGCATAAAAATCATATTTGTAGAAGTAAATGGCAACTTATGTAATAGTTCCAAAAGTTATCGAACTATGAATGTGTAAATATTTCACTGTTTCCATTATTTAGGAATTGTATGTTATAAATATATTGGAGGAAAGCGTATTTTGTTAAAAAATATAAGGAGGTTTTTAATTCTAATTGATATTTATAAATGAAATTATTAATCAGTCAGCCTCTAATAGTTTACAGGAATTCGTTATAGCTAAACTGAACTTCATGAAAAATTTAGTTAACATGGTATAAAAAAAAAATCATCGTTTAGCTAATTATATCGCTATAATGTATAGCCTGTTGATTGGATGTAAGACTTCTGTGATAATTAGTAAATAGAATATTAAAATAGGTTGTTGAGGGAAGAAAGGTGCTTAATTGTCGGTTGAATATCTGTTAAATGTTGTGCTTTAGACATCAGTTGAATACTTTTCATTCCTTAAAGTTAACAACAACAAAAAAAAAAAAAATCAGAATTAATTAGAAATAATAAATTCATTGTGTCTTCCCATTCTGCAGAAATTAAAAATAAATCAATCAGCTCTTTTCATTCCAAAGAAAAAATATTTATTTATTATTAAGAATTTTAACTATAGTTTTATTTGTAATCTTTTAAAACTACTATTTTTCTTGGAAGGAGTTTAAACTGTTAAACTGTTGATCTTTCAGCTTCTTGGTAATTACATAAATATCATTGGCAAATCCCCCCCCCCCAAAAAAAAAAAACATTTCGATTTGTATTTATATCCGCTGTAAATGTGAGAGTTAGTTCATGTGTAATAGTTTAACATTTTTCATAGTGCGGGAAGGGTAAAGAGAAATTATTATTTTACTTGAACTTTAGATGTATTAAAATTTCTATAAACGTTCCAATAAATATATTTCAACAAAAATGGTGCTTTTTAGTGCTTCTAAAATAATACAATGAGTTACACAAAAGTCACTTTTATATGTTTGAAAGGAAAGACAGTAAGGTAGTGGATATTATATCCACTGTTGTATTTAGGCAATAGAGATACTCACTTAGGTTACCTTCTACACAAATCAGAGTTGTGGTTGTTTTTTTGTTTTGAATGGGGATGGTTGATAAATTTTTAGGAGCTTAAAAGATTTTTTCATATTGTTTTACAGATAAACTTCATTACTGAATTATTGAAACAATGTTTTCTTTAATTATTTACAAAATTTGTCAAGTATAAGACTTCATAGTGAAACATTTCTGTCCTGCTAGAACTGCTCAGATCAACTGCAAGTGATGTTATTGTGAAATGGATATGACTAGCCAGAGAAACAACAGCACAATAGCAACTTAGTAGGCCACATAGAATCAGAGGGACCACGAATGCTGGAGTGCATGTCACGAAAAATCTCCTGTTCTCGGTTGAAACACTGCTACTGAGTTGTAAAATGCCTCAGTAAGCAACGCCAGCACCACAATTGTTCGTCGTGAGCTGAAGAATATAGGCATCGATGGCCATGCAGCCGCACTCAAGCCACGAGGAGAACGCTGTGTACTCGAATGTATTGTGCTAATCTGTGAAGTTTGATGGCGGAGGCATCATAGACTGGGGCTGTTTTTCATGGTATTGGCTGAGCCCTCCTACTTCCAGTGACGGGGAATTTTAACACTGCAGTCTGTAATGACATTTTAGACAAGTCTGTGCTTCCAACTTACGGTGAGAACAGTTGGATGAGGGCCCTTTCCTGTAATCGACATGATGATCCCCATCCACAGAGCGAGGCCTGTGGAGGAACGGTTTGTTGAGATGGATGTAGAAAAACTTGACTGGCCTGCACACAGCCCTTATCTGAACCCCCCATCAAACATTTGTGGAATGAACTGGAACTCCAAATGCGAGCCCGGCCAAATCGCCCGACATCAGTGACTCACCTGAGTAATGCTCTTTTGGAAGAATGGAAAGGAATTATCCCAGCAATGTACCAAAATCTAGTGGAAAACCTTCCAGAATACTGAAGGTTGTTATAGCAGCAAACAGTAGACCAACTCCATATTAACGTATTTTGTATTAAAGTGAGGAAGACTTGGAAAAAGCATGTGTGGATGAAATCATATTTCATCCACACATAAAAGTTTGTGTGGATGAGTGTGAGAGTAAGAACAAATCTGAAAGGAATCTGTTGACGTATTTCCATGTTGTTGTAGTAGTATTTATTATTTTTTTCTTATTTCATAGAAGGGTTTTTGATTCGATATTTGATTTTTTTTATTGCTTTTATATGTGCTTTGTTGATGTGCGTCTTGTATTAATACTCTTACTATTAATGTTGCTAAAGTGATACTGATCATGTCTTTTCTCCTAAAAGCACTCTTCACATTTCCAAGAATAGGAATCATTCTGAAATGATATCCTTCAGCGAGGAGTCTAGAAAATGTAACATTTGTTAAGGCGGAGTATGTATCCAGAACGGTGACGTTTTATATAATATTTATCGCGCATCGAAGAGTATATTTCATAGAAAAAAAAATTGGAAATTATCTGTTGCGGCCCACTGAAGTAGTCGAGTGGTCACACAAATTTCAAGTGACCTGTAATTTTGTAGGGAATAAAAGAGGTGCCAGACTATCCATTCCTGGAAAATATATGGTGTACCTGAATAAGAAAATGTTCGCCAGATTATATGCCGTTTGAATGATTATGAATAAAAAAATAATAAAATATAAAAATTAGAAAACGCCTTTCACTAAAAACAATATAAAGTATGTAGTTAATTATTCGAAATTATTAATACTGCATTAAATTAGAGGTTTGTTTTTCTCTTAAACACTGAGTCTTAAATCAATGATTTAAATATATCTTTTCATTTATATGAGAGTTAAATATTTCATATGTATTTAGAAAATCGTTTTCATATTCTTTTCTTTTTTATGCTTTATTGTGGGTAATCATCTGTGGTTCTCTTGTATTTGAAGAATTTAGGATCAAAGATATCAGAGCAATTTGCTGGACTTTTTGTATTCGTTTATTTCTGAAGCCTTATACACTGGCAATGCGTGTTTCGGCTGTTCTTCTTCGGATATAAATATGATAACCGGTTTAAAAAAACACAGTAAAAAAACGCTTTTTATTATATTTTATTTTATTTATTAATTTAATTTTTTTTTTAATTTAAATCACTTCCACATACAAGAGGTCGAAAAATCGATAGGAAACTAATACCGTATGGATAAGAAATAGAAATATCATTTGCAACGAGAATTGGAAAAGTGGAAGATACAGTGCTATTCCTGCTGAAACACAGGCTGATCACAAAGTCGCGCACATCATAAAATAAACTTGAATTTTTCAATATTAGTTACAAATTTTATAGGACTAAATTGCTGCAAACAAAGCTTATAACAGTATCATTACAAAGTCAAAAATATATAATATTACTAAAGCAAATGTTCAAAATGGCCGCCTTGTTCTTTGAATGTAGGCACGTGATCTTTTTACCAAATTTGAGGCAACTCTTCGAAGCTTGGAATTACTGATTGCTTCAGTAATGTTCGTCTTCAGTTCAACAATTGTGTGAGGATTATTTTTATACATCTTACCTTTCAGGTAACCCCATAAGAAGAAATCTGGAGGTACAGTGCACTGTTCAATGCCGTCTGAAAGAAAAATGGGTCCGACAATGCAACGGTGTGATACTGCACACCACACTTTGGTTTTCAGAGAACGCAAGAGCGTTTCATGGAAAACATGAAAATTTTCCGAATTCTGTTATTCTGACTATTGACATATCTACTTACATGGAATCACGCTTCATCCCTGAAAAAAACATTGTCCAGCTCGTAAACTCTGTTTTCTTCAACAAATGATCGAAACTACATACAGTACACAACACGTTTTTCCTTATCCAGTGGCTTCAACTCCTAAAAGGTGAACACGGTATGGACGAAGCTTCAGTTGCTTGGTGCTTATACTGTCATATGACATGTCTGTCTGGGCAGAGATTTCTAAGCCTCTTTGAAGGTGGACGTTACAACACATCGTACACCGCAGTCACTTTAGTCTCAGTCAAAATGGAAGGTTTTCCATGCCGCTGTTTGTCTGTAACTAATTCAATTTCTGAAGAAACTTCTCCACAACATTTGCGTAAGAACGACGGGCAAAATGACATTCCAAACTAACAACTTGTTGCTCCTATACCATTTCTCTTTCCTCGTAAACAAGAATACGCAATGGATGCCCAATACCCGACACGCGGCAGATAGATTACACGAGAGTGGCCAGTAGTCCTAGAGTGTCATCTATAGGCAAAACGAATAATTAGAATTGAAACACTTCAATGCAGATCAGTTTCAACTTTGATGTGCACGAATTTTGGATCATCCTGTATGATTTCTAAATCATTCAATAATTAACAATACACTAAGTTAGCTTTGCATTAGGAACACCTCCCTCAATTTACATATTCGGAGCGATAACGAAGTATCAAGTGACATCAACGTTTCGTGCGGCTATAATAAATGGGCACACCTGTCCTCTGTGAGTAATCAGTAAATGTTTGCCAGCAATGGAGAAATGTAGCTATGTAAGCCACGTTTCTCTCTCTCTCTCTCTTTCTCTCTCTCCCTTAATGGGAGAGGGAGAGAGAGAGAGAGAGAGAGAAAGTAATAATAATATATATCATGAAAATCCATGTCATCATAGCTAACTGTCACATGCGTGTGAACAAACAGATAAAAGTGTGTGCGCGCGCTCAAATTAATGTGTATGAACATGTTCTATCATAAGCTATTAAAGATACTGAAATATTAATAGATTGAATAAAAATAAGCAATACTCAGTTTTTCAACAGATTTTTATTTCCACTAACATATAAGTTATAAATATTGTTCAATCCACGGTACAAACTTTAATACTTTGGTGTAGCCTCCATATTGCCTAGCATTGCCACAACCTCCAGAACTACCCCAGCTTACTATACCTTCAAGAACCCATCTTCTGTAATGTGTATTTTCATCCAAGAACACCAAAGGGCCTCCACTATCTCCGTTGCAAGCATCCACTTTTCCGTCTTCATATCCAGCACAAAACATATTTTCAGTAACTGTAAGGATAAGTTCAGCGGTTCTGTATCCCTGTTCACAGCGCTTATTAGAAACAATGGGAACAACAGCTTGGCGAAGTGTTACTGGAGTCCTGTTATTTTCATTCAATCCCCAGCCAGTAATCTAAAGAAAAAAATAAATATAAGATTATTGGAACTAATATTGGAGTTATCATTTTAATGTGGTAGTGCCGCAGAAGATCATGGAAATGGCCTGTACAACATCCACTTGAAATATTAAATCAGTGACTGCAAACAGAAATTAGTCGCTAGTCATATACGGGACAAAGATTATGCAATTTAAAAGCAAAATTCTCGTTTTTTCAAGCCAACTAAAATATCTGCTTTGAAACCATACTACAAGTAGAATTCTTTTGTAAGAAAAATACTTACAGTTGCTCGATTACCCTCCACCAAATTTCTCTTAGTTGTTTGTGGAGTTGGAAGGCAAACAGGACTGACACGAGGACTGTATTTAGCTAAACTGTCTAGACGTAGAAGAGCAATGTCGGCATCGAATCTAGTGGGATCATACTTAGGATGAATATATACCATACGAATCTAGTGTAAGATATAAATCAGGATTACTCCAAACGATTTAATAATTCAACAACACTGATTAAGTTTGCATTTATATCCATATATCCATTTTTGTAACTGAAATTATATAAACTATTTGTCGGTCATATATATATCATCATCGTCATCATCAAATTCCTGCTATGTACCCTCAGGGGGGGGGGAGTGTACAGGATGAATATATATATATATATATATATATATATATATATATATATATTATACGAGAGTGATTTGAAAAGTCCTCGGCCTGACAATGAAAAAACGAATTTATAATTTCAAAATTATTTTTATTTTTCAACATAATCTCCCTTAAGATTAATACATTTATTCCACCGATGTCCGGCGCCATTATCCCGTCCCTGTAGTGGTTCTCAGTAAGATCTGCAAAATACCCCTCTACAGCTGCAATTACTTTTGATTCGAAGAAAAACGCTGACTAGCGAGGAAGAGTTTTAGTTTTGGGAAGAGATAGAAGTCCGAGGGAGCCAAATCTTGGGAATAGCGTGGATGCTCCAACAATTCATAGTGCAAATCCCTTAATTTTCCCATTGCCAAAACACCTTTGTGGGCAGATGCATTGTACTGATGAAAAAGATGATTTTTTTTCTTCTGCAAACAGGATCTTTTCTCACGAATATTTTCGTCTAGGCTGGTTAAATGATCGGAATTATATTCCCTGATTATCGTTTTACCCTTTTCAAGATAATTAATAAACAAAATTCCTTTAGCATCCCAAAACACCGATGTCATGACCTTTCCTGCTGATGGTACCGACTTTGTCTCCCTTGGCGCTGAACAACCGGCTTCTGTCCACTGTTCTCACTGCTGTTCGGATTCTGGTGGGTAATGGTGAATCAAAGTCTCATCCATAGTAATAAATCGACGCACAAAATCAGTTTTATTCTTGTTAAAACGCTCCAAGAACTGTTCAGAGATTTTCATGCGAGTGCGTTTTTGATGTGCTGTGAGCAAGCATGGCACCCATCTTGCGCAAAGCTTTTTCATTTGCAATTCTTCATGCAAAATATATCCTACGTTTTTTGAAATTTTCTAGTTGATTGCATCACTATGCATTTAAGGTTCTGTTTTTATCTATTTAGTAAACCTTCCTATTAATAATAAGTATACATATTATATTATTCTTCACTGTGTTATCCCGACTGTAGAAACATCATGTTTCTACAGGCGTGGTTTTGCAAAGGCTGCGGACGAAAAAAGTACTGTTAACAAATAGTATCAGTATGATTCCTGAAAACGGAGGGCTTCTAGTTGCGGGCCTTCTAATAAGAAGGGCTGCTATTGCACCACCACCTCTATAGATCAGAGCAACGAAAGAAGCCGCAGGCCTCTGCGCGTGGAGCGTTAGGTCTCGGGTCGAGCCCGCTTCCTCCAACATGTAGGGCTGCTATTGTACCACCAAAAAGTTGTGTTTTGCTACAGATATAGTGTAGTTTTTTTGGTTTTGCTGTAGAGATATAGTGTAATATTTTGCTATAGATTTTTTGCTTATGCTATACAGATAGATAATATTTTGCTATAGATATAGATTTTTTGGTTTTGCTATAGAGATAGAGATATAGTGTAATATTTTGCTATTGTTGATGTCGTAATTCACGAAAGGAGGGCCTTCTAGTTGCCGGCCTTCTAATAAGTCCTTATTCCTTATAAGGACTGGCTTAAAGGGGCGAAGCAAGAATGCTTTTCATCTTCCCCGTTATCTGTAGAGAACAGTGTAGGGATAAGGTGTTATTGAGCTATTAAAGCTGTGATCATGGCAGGAGGGTAACAGCAATAGCCAAGCCTCAGTTAGAACTTTATTGGCGACAGCATTGCCATCCATTACCCTCCAAGGGTATTACTCACCGCATCTCACGGTCGATTAACTCCGCTCCCCCTTCATACCGCTTTCTAATAAGGACGCAGGACATATATGGCGCAGAGGGTGAAGCTTGACGCTTTTCATATTCCCTGTTGTCTGTTTCGAGAGCAGTGATGGGAGAGATTTGTGAGCGCTTTTAGCTCACCCTGAGTGGGCAGAAGTGGTTATTCGTCGTTGAGTGTTAGGATGGCTTTCGGTCTTTTATGTTTCCAGTGGTCATTACCGTCATAGTTTTCGGCTTGCTGTATTAGTTGGTTTGGATGCGTAGATGTCTTCATAAAGAATTTTTCTGCCACGGAGCGTAGTGGTGATGTAGGGGATATTTATGTCCCGGTGGATCTGGGCTTTCCTGATGAACCACGGGGCGTCCAGTATCATTCGCAGGCACTTGTTCTGTAGTCTTTGTAGCTTGAGGATGTTTGTCTTGGAGGTATGGCTCCAGGCTGGGGAGCCGTATATAACTGTGGGACGGATCACTGTCTTGTACAGTAGAATTTTGTTTCTTGAGCTTAGTTTGCTGTGTCTGTTGATCAAGGGGTATAGCTGGGCGATAACTTTTGAAGCTTTGGTGCATATGCTCTTGATGTGGCTGTTGAAGCATAATCGCTTATCGAGAAGTATTCCGAGGTATTTTGCTTCAGTTTTCCAGGGAATTTTAGAGTTGAACAGGGTGATTTCTCCTTTGGGGGATGCTCGTCTTCTTGTGAAGAGTATCGTTTTGCTTTTCTGGGGGTTTAATTGTAGTCGCCAGTCTTTAAACCATTTTTCTAGATTCAGGATGGTGTCTTGTAGTTTTTTGGTAACGAGATATGGTTGGCGAGATCTGGCCAGAATAGCCGTGTCATCTGCATAAAGGGCGATGGTGGATGTGAGAGGATTTTGAGGGATGTCTGCCATATAGATGTTGAACAGGATCGGGGCTAGCAGTGATCCTTCAGGAACTCCAGCGAGGATTTTCCGTTGGGTTGAGACTGTTTAATTGATTTTGACTTGCATTCTCCTGTTGGAGAGGTATGATTTGATCAGGTGTATCATGTTTAGTGGAAGGTTAGCGATGATAAGTTTGTAGAGGAGGCCTTGGTGCCAGGTCTTATCGAAGGCCTTTGAGATGTCTAGGAAGACGGCTCCAGTGTGTTGATTCCAATTAAATCCTATGGTGATGTATTCTACCAGTCTATGGATCTGTTGGGTAGTGCTGTGATTTTGATGGAAGCCAAATTGTTCTTGTGGAATGATATTTAGTTGGTTGACATGATCTTGGAGTCTGATGAGGATGATTTTCTCAGCTATTTTCCCTAAATTGGATAACAGGCTGATGGGACGGTAATTTTCAGGTAGATGTGGGTCTTTGCCTGGTTTGTGAATTGGGATGATGTCAGCTATTTTCCATGACTGGGGGAAGTGCTGCCATTTGAGGATGGAGTTTATGATGTTTGCCAGATGGGCAAACATCATAAACTATGCTATGGCTATGGCTTTGCGTGGTAGTGCCTTGATGACTTGGTTAGTGATGCCGTCAGGACCTGGGGCTTTTTTGATCTTGAGATGGTTGATGATGCCGATTATTTCGGTAGGTGAGGTAGGCATTATAGGGCTCGGATTGACATCGGGACGATTTACTGTGAACCTGACTTTATGATGGATCTTGTATACATGGCTGATGTTTAGGTTCTAATATGCAGGACTGCATTGTTTCTCTAGGTTTCTTGCTATGGCTTCGGCTTTGTCAGCATCTGTGTATGCAAGGTGCTGTTCTGCTTGCAGAGGGGGGGAGGGATTTGCGCTTGATCCTGAGGTTGTTTAGGAATTTCCATATAGAATGATCTGCTGTGGAGATGGAGGTGAGCTTGTTGTCCCATTGTTGGTTCCTGTGGTTCTGGAGAGCTTCTCGGACAGATTTGTTTAAACTGCTGAGGGCTGTTTTGTCCTGGGGAGCACGAGTGTTGTGATATCTTTTTCTTTGTCTTTTTTTCCCTTATTAAGTCCATGTTTTTTTCCGGGAGACGATTTTGTTTGTGGGTAATCGTGAATACTGTGGCTGCTGTTATGGTTTTATTGATTTGATTGGTGAGGTTCTTTATTGCCATGTCTATTTCTTCCTTGGCTTTTATATGAGGAACCGGACCAATGTGTTCTGGTAGCACTTTCCTAAGTTTCTCTCAGACAATGGAGGTTTGGGGGGGGGGGGGGAGGTGACTGGTCTTTGTTCCCTAAGTGAAGTAGGATTGGGTTGTGGTCTGATGATAATTCGTTCAGTGTTTGAATACTGTGCTGGTATTTGATGTTGTGTAGGATGGCGATGTCTAAGATGTCGGCTGTGCCAGTTGGGCTGTGGTTGATTGGTTCAGTGGGTCCTGTTACGACAGCGTTGTTTAATCCTGTATAGCTAAAGATGATACGGCCATTTTTATTTATGGTTCTGCTGTTCCAGGAGGGATGTTTGGAGTTTAAGTCCCCAGCGACGATGATGGATTCATTTGTGCCTAGTACAGCATCCAAGTCAGAAAATAGCAGGGTCATAGCGGGGGAGTTGTAGGCGGCGTAGATTTTAAGTCTTCCAGTTGAGTTTGTGTGGACTTTGACACCGGTGAGTTCTAGGTTGGAGGTTGGGGGGGGGGAGTATTCCATTGTGCCTGATGCAGTTCCTGATAAATATGGCTATACCACCACCACCTCTGTAGTCCAGTCGGTTATTTCTATATAGTGTGTAGCCTCTCAGATTTGGATTGTCTGCAGGTCTTAGATGAGTTTCATTAATTAAGATGATGTCAGGGTTGTATCTGTGAGAGAATTCTTGAAGCTCCAGTGTCTTGTTTTTTAGGCCATTGGCATTCCAAGCGGCGATCTGTAGTGAGTCTTGGAGTAATCTAGCTTTATTCATTAACAAGCATTGATAATATGGTTTGAGTTTCTTTTAGAATTCTTTTTGTGGAGTTTGGTGAAGGGGTTTGACTTACTGAAGTCTTGAAGCATGTTTGCCAATGAGGCTGTGATGACTGTTGTCATGTTTGGGAGAATTTGGTCCTGCTGGATATCTTTGGATGAGCGGGCTACTTCGGCGTATGTCCTGCTTCGACGGTGGCTTTCCAGACTGTAGGCATTTTCCATTTGTGAGAGCTGGTATTCTGTTGTCTTTTGTTGGGTGTCAGGCAACTGGAGAGCCGTCAACTCTGGTGCCTGTGGGCAGGGTTGAGAGATCTGTTTCCTTTTGTTGTCTGTTTTATTCTTATGGTAGTGACTGCAGCCTCTGCAGTTTGCCGGGTGGGGCCCCGCAGTTCGCGCATTTGGCTGGTGAGGTCCTGGGTTTTGGGCAGGTTGCTGTGGGGTGGTTTTGCCCACATTTGAGGCATTTGTAGTCTGCTCTGCAGAGTTTCTGTGCGTGTCCGTACTTCTGACATCTGTAGCACTGGCCCGACGAGGCTCTTTTCTTTAGTGGTTCTGTTGTGATTTTCAGACCACAGATCGTTGTTATGTTGTTTATGGTTTGTTTTGGGTATCTCAACGAGTACTAGGGGCATTGGACTCTTGTCATCCCGTAGCATTCTGCTAACCTTGACAGGTGGGAGATCGTGGAGGCAGAGGTCTTCAGTAATTTCATCTGTGCAGATGTTTTCTGTTACTCCCCTGAGTACAACTTTTAGGTTTTTCTCTGACTTCAGTGAGTATGATTAATATTTGACTCATCCATGGTTTTTATGAGGAGGTAGTCGCCTACTGTGGTAGGCTGGATTTTAACACCGTCGTCTACGTTTTTTGCCCATGAATAGGCAATTTGGTGGTTTTGCATAATAGGCCTAAGGGCTGTCCAACGTTCTTTTTCCCGTAGAACAATTGGAGGAACTTTTTCGTTGTTGGGTGTGGGGAGGTCAGTGTTGGGGGTGTCTTCTTCCATCCCCTCGTTTATCTGAGTCTCCGCTGTTTTACGTTTTTTCCGAGCATGGGTTTCTGTATCATGTTTTGGAGTGGGAGCAGAGATTATCAGGTTCGTCTTCTCTTCTTCCCCTGGTGTTGAGTTATCCCTTTCTGCAGAGTCGTCTGTCACTGAATATAGGTTTATAAACCATAGCCACTCTATCTTAAATTTCTTCAACAGTTTTTTGAGTAGGTCGAACGCCAGCTTCTTATCCAACGATTGGATAAATTCATCGGGACTTGAACTGTTCATGTTTAAAATATTCAAATATATGCTTACCTGAGCTGGATCTCAAGGACTTCCGTATAAACACAAAATACATCACACTAAAGGACTATCGTGAGACCGCAATCAACACTCAAAACACACTCGAATGGCAATGAACAGCGCGACTTGGAAATATAGACTTTACGGTGAATTCTCATGAGAAACAAAGTCTTTACATGTTCCCGCGGTAGCTCTAAGACCAGATATCACCACTGAATAACATCTAACTTACGGTACCAGTTGCACATCCTACAAAAATCTTAATCAAACTCTAAATCACTAACAAGTCTCATGATATATTTAATTCCACCTCCAGATCACTAACAAGTCTCATGATATATTTAATTCCACCTCCAGAATTCAGTAAACGAAAAAGCCTCACCATCCAAAATAAGTCCTTATCCTTATAAGGACTGATCTAATAAATAAATATAAATATATAAATATAAAGTAAAGATCATGGCAGGAGGGTAACAGCAATAGCTGAGCCTCAGTTAGAACTTCACTGGCTACAAGCATTGCCATCCATAACCCTCCAAGTGTATTTTCACCGACTGATCTAATAAGTCCTTATAGTCCTTATAAGTAAGGACTGGCTTAAAGGGGCGAAGCAAGAATGCTTTTCATCTTCCCCGTTATCTGTAGAGGGCAGTGTAGGGATAAGGTGTTATTGAGCTATTAAAGCTCTGATCATGACAGGAGGGTAACAGCAATAGCCAAGCCTCAGTTAGAACTTCATTGGCTACAGCATTGCCATCCATTATCCTCCAAGGGAATTTTGGATTGAATGAATCAATTACCGCATCTCACGGTCGATTGATCCCCTATGCAACCAGACAACTCTGATCTAATAAGTCCTTATAAGGACTGGTTTAAAGGGGCGAAGCAAGAATGCTTTTCATCTTCCCCGTTATCTGTAGAGGACAGTGTATGGATAATGTGTCATTGAGAAATTAAAGCTCTGATCATGGCAGGAGGATAACAGCAATAGCCGAGCCTCAGTTAGAACTTCATTGGCTATAGCATTGCCATCCATTACCCTCCACGGATATTGGATTTAATGAATCAATCACCGCATCTCACAGTCGATTGATCCCTGAAGTCCTTATAAGGACTGGCTTAAAGGGGCGAAGCAAGAATACTTTTCATCTTCCCCGTTATCTGTAGAGGACAGTGTAGGGATAAGATGTTAATGAGCTACTAATGTTCTGATCATGGCAAGAGGGTAACAGCAATAAAGAAGAAACGCAAGATCTTTTATAATTCTACGATTCCTGAATATTTAAGGTATTATAGAATATAAAATTTGTATAAAATATTTTTTCATTAAAACTTCTTAAATTTTAAAATTTCAAAATAAAGTTAAAGTTACGTTTAGTTTTTATAGTAAAATTTATAAAATTTTAACTTACTCGTTTCATTTGCACAAAATCATCATCCTTTGTGAATTCTAAATAGTATTTTCCTAGATACGCAATTAACCAAAAGCGATCTACAGGAGTTGTTGATCTATCCAATGTAACGCAATGTGCTGCTGTAATAATAAACCTTTCATTCAGCAAAGATCCACCGCATATTATTTTCCAAGAATTTTCTTTTCCCGACCATCGACTAAGCGCAACTTGCCACGGCCATTGACCGATATCAGAAACATTGGAATTCGTAATGAACGGTACTTTAGGAGAATCGGAAATGCCACACTCTGAAAAGCAACAAATAAATGGAAGTGAAAATTTCAACAAAATACAAACGGATTGTACATGTTAAAAAATTTACGTTGGCTAATATTTCGAAAGGTATTTTAAAATGTAGTTATATTATGCACAAAAGCTGGTTTGAAAATGACCACGCATATTGAATTAGGTGTCTTCAAATAAAATCGCAAACAAATACAAAACTTTATGAGGTTTTTAGTTTAAGAAAAGGGATTAAAATTTTTGTGAGATCAAAATTCCGAATGTCTTTCTATTTTTAACAACTATTGAAAAGAATCAAAGACAATCATAAAACAGCTACGTTTTGCAATATGATTCGTTTGTAGTTTCACACGAATGATATACAAAGTTCATTTACTGCCATTGTTTTACGTTTTTTGTATGTTTCGAATCATTTGGGCCATTAAAATGGTCGAATTTAAACCGAAAAGAAAGAATGAGATAAGCTTTTAGTAAAGATCAAAATGTCACATTTGCGCTACATGCCAGAATAAAAGTGAAATACGTTGCAAAGTAAAAAAATTCTCTTTTAAAATACTTACCAGGAGGCAAATGACAGACAGGCTTATTTTCATTCCAATTTCCCTCTATACTACATACAATAGTATCTGATCCTGCTAGAACATATGGCTCATCGCAGTAATACCTTAATATTGATCCAACTGGGAATTTCTCTACGCCGTCGCCATTCGAATGACCATAATAGACAATTCCAGGATGTGAACACTCATTTCCTGTTGACGATTTCGGCAAACATAAGAATCTAAATCGAAGGGAAAGTGCTCTTTAAAGAGTTGTATTAATTAAAACTTTTCGTGATCGCAAAAATGTTAATCCTTGAGGAGGAAGATACATGCATACAAATTCTGTGATGTATGTAATAAGTATACAATTATTACTGTTATAATATTTATAATATATATACATTTAGTAATTAGTTTATAGTTTATACGATTATTATATTATTATTATTTACATAATAATAATTATTATTAATAATAGTATTTTAAGCAGTCGAAGATATTTTATTGTAATTATTATAAGATTGTAAATATTATAAGATTATATATTTTATTCATATTCTAAGTAATAATTTATGTAGGGTTTTACTTGTCGAAATTTCACAAAATCTTCCCTCATATCCCACTGGACACCGACATATCTCAGGATACTCATCGCATTGTCCGCCATTTTCGCACTCACAGGATCGTATTTCTGAAATCAAGTTAGACAATTATATGCATATACTGTTTGTATTACACTTAACATGATATATTTAAATCAAAAGCATATATACAGAATATTACCACTAAGCTCTTCTTTCTTTTTGTACATAAATTTCCTTTTTTATACAGCCGTATCCCAGTGTGGCTCATGAAGGCATGGGGAGTGGGCCGTTGTTGTGCAGATTCTTCTGTGACAAAGGAACTGACGTTTTTAAATTATTGTAATATATTTTATAATTTTGATCTGACCAAATTGTATAGTCTATATTTCAGCATTCCAATATGTTCTAATGTTTTTTATGGAATAGAAAGTATGGGGGGGGGGAATTAAGAATGACAAGGAATGAGAATGACAGATCACTCAGCAATCTCTGTCTGCACTATTTATTCCATGCACACACACACTCACTTAATCCGTTATGTGGGAGAATGTGGGAGAAGATGAGGGACAAAAACACGCATCAGTGGGGGTAAAGGATGTCAAGTTAAGAAAGAGCAGAAAAGATATTGTGCTGTATGGGGATTCTATAATTAAGGGTGTGGAGGATGGTAAAGTAATTAAAGCGTGTTATCCAGGGTCAAAGATTAAGGATATAACTGAGGCTGTGAAATTGCAGAAAGATAGAGCGAGTGTGATTATTGCAGTTATTGGGACGAATGATCTAGGTAGCGAAAGATTTTCTGTGAGACAGAATTATTTGAAGGATTTAATGATAGCAATGAATGCAAAGAGCGTGAGTGGAAAGATCATGAGTGTGATCTGACAGTGATGAATTAAACAGAAGAGCAATTATAGTAAATCGGCCTATGTGTTACGAGAATGTGCAAGAGAATTAGCGCCTCCTCTAACCAGGCTGTTTAATTTAAGCCTCAGTTCTGGTAAAGTACCAATAGAGTGGAAAGAGGGGAAAATAATTCCACTGCACAAGGGAGACTCCAATACTGAGGTTGCAAAATTATAGACCAATCAATATATCCGGAGTGGTGGTTAAGGTTTTGGAGAAATTGGTAAAAATTAGAATTCAGGACTGGGTGGACAGCAATATGATACTTCATAAGGGACAACATGGTTTTGTGAAGGTAGGTCTTGCCTCAGTAACTTGCTTACTTTCTATGATAAAGTAACAATAGAGTTGGATAAAGGAAATCCTTACTCAGTGATACTGCTGGACTTTTCAAAGGAATTCGACAAGATTCCGCACGGAACTCTGTTGCATAAATTAGAGCAAATGGGTATGGATCCGAAGCTGGTTATATGGGTTAGAGGATGGCTGGTCGATAGATATCAAAGAGTGGTTTACGGAGAAGCTGAGTCCAGGAGAAGGCAAGTGACTAGTGGTGTACCTCAAGGCTCAGTGCTTGGTCCTCTACTGTTTAATTTGTTCATCACTGATATTGGAAATACTTTGAAGGGAAATGTCCACTTGTTTGCTGATGATGCAAAATTGGGAAGAGCGATGATCAATTCAGATGATGTAGATATCTTGCAGGATGACTTGAATAGTCTGGCGGTATGGACTAAAGTAAATGGCTGTCAGTTTAATGTGGCTAAGTGTAAGGTGATGCACTTCGGGAGGATAAGATCACATGCTGTTTACTATATTAACGGACCTGAACTGCAAGAAGTTGACAAGGCAAGAGACTTGGGAATCATTGTGGACAGAGAACTTAAGTTTAAAGGGCATATTGCAAAGATAGCCAAAATATCACATCAAATTACATGGTTGTTGAAGAACACACTAACAAGCAGAGATAAGGAAGTTATTGTTCCACTTTATAAGGCATTAATAAGACCGCATTTGGACTATTGTGCACAGATCTGGTCACCTGGATTTCTTGGTGATGAAGAAATGGTGGAGAGGATTCAGAGGTGGGTTACGAAAATTGTTGCAGGCCTGTGGGATGTCTCTTTAAGGAGAGGTATGATAGGTATTGTGTAAATAATGGTTAGTGTGTCAATGTGGGGTCTCTCGCGAGAGTCTTTTGACTCCATGGAGACACTGTTATAATGATAATAAATATTTTGTTGGCCGAGTGGTCAGAGCATCCGCTCTCCAGCCAAAAGGCTGCGGATTCGAATCCCGCCGTGGGCATGGATGTTTGTGATTGTCTGTAAAAATACTAGCGGTGATGATGATGATGGGCGGTGGATGGCGCTGGTGTACATGATGATGGTAGTTGGTGGATTGAGCAGTGGAGACAGAGTTGTAGAGTGTCCTCCCTCGATGACTCATTGGACTCTCTTGGAGGTGTTACGAAATAATAATAAATGTTAAAATTCTTTTCAGTAACTATATTGAATAATATTGTAGATGTTGACGATTTTAGGGAGAGAGTCTATTATGTTAAGAGATATAGGAACTTCTGGCAACTCCTTTGTGGTTGCCAAGATGGTAACCAACTCATTCTTGATTTAAAAAAATAATAATAATACAAAAAAATGCTTTAGCTTTCCAATAAATGACTGTTTGAATTAGAAATATTGCTTACCATTAACAAACTTGTTATGAAAGTGCCCGAGAAGAACCTTACTCTGTTGGACAAGATATAGCGATGAGCGTTACTACATAGTGATTCCTTAATATTTAGTTATCACATACATACTTCATCCAGAAAATGTGGTAATGTATGTTTTTAATGGGTTTCTGAAACTCTCTGCTTTCCGATTATAGCAGTGATATCCAACAACTTTTTTTGAAATATAAAGTTTAATTAGAATGTTATTATACACTGTTTCATTTCTTATACATAAAATTTCGATAATTAATTACATAACAATACATAAAAGCATAGTTCACGATACCCATAAGTATTATAAAATTATAGCTATAAAAGTACCACGATGTTCGCAATGAAAGAAGTTTTGAAGGTCACAAGCAATATTTTATTATTATTATTATTTATAATATATTTTAATAATACTAAATACATTTAATATTGATTTTTCACATTTTTTATAAAATAAAATAATCTTTCTTCTTTAGCTAGTAGAACCTCTAATGTTCTTAGCTTATGCACCAGATTCTTCCGTTCCTTTCTGTCTTAAGCTTTTTCATTCTTGTTCTAAATTCCCATCTCATCTAAGTCTTTTTGGATATTATTCTCCCAAAGCATCCGCGGTGGGTCGCTTTCCATCATGCTTCATATTGAATGCTTGTTTAGCCATTCTCTCTTCACCCATTCTTTCCACATGTCCAAACCATCTCAATTTGCTTGCTCGAATCTCATCAACTAGAAGTGGGGATCTATAGAGTTCATACAGTTCTTGGTTATGTCTTCTTCTCCATTTTCCTGTTGTGTTATCTCTTACAGGTGGATAGACTTTTCTGAGGATTTTATTTTCAAAGATCTGTAACGCTGTGGCATCTCGGTCTGTTATGCTCCATATAAAACAATAGGCCTTATGATTGTCTTGTATATTTCTGTTTTAACTTTGCTTGATATAATTTTGGAAGATAATAAATGATGTAGTGAAGGATAAAATCTATTGAATGCATGTATTCTAGCTTTTATTTCTGTACTAATTTTATTATCTTGAGTAATCAATGTTCCAAGATATTTGAAGAAGGTGGCACTTTTAAATTTCTGGTTATCATTGGTACATTACCCCCTTGATTGTGATTTCTGCAAACATTTAAATATTCAGTTTTATCCTGGATAAAATCCTAGTTTTTCAGCAGCAATTTTGAGTTTTCTAAATGTTGTTTTAATGTCTTCAGCATTTTCTCCAAAAAGGCAAATATCATCTGCATATCCTAAATATTACTGTTCTGTTTATGATATCTTTTACAATTTCTCGAATGCATTTTTCTAACGCTAAATTAAAAAGGATGGGCGAAAGGGCATCTCATTGTTTCAATCCTGTCTTAATATCAAAAGGTTTAGAATTAATTCCATTAGCTAATACCATGCTTCGGCTGTCAGTGGTTCAAGTTTTGATTAGACGTATTATCTTATGAGGTATTCCTAGTTCATCTAATATTTCCCAAAGGCCTTCTCTATGAATGCTATCATATGTTGGTCTAGTCTACAAATAAAATATGGACCTGCAGATTGTGTTCCCATTTTTTCTAGTATCTAAGTGTAAATATTTGGTCAACTGTTGATCTATTTCTTATAAAATAAAATCATGGTTGATAAAAAATTCCGCCATCACTTAAGGGTTAACACTGTATAACTGGAGGAGACTTCTAATCAGCCTATAGGAAATGCAGCTTTGACTTGTGACCGATTGTTCAGTCCTCACCTCCCTGTAATGCACCCCATTCTGAATATTCAGTGGAATGCCAAATAAACGAGAATTATTGGCAAGTTTTTTTATGTAAATCCCACCTAGCATATAGTAGATTAGCATCGTGCGTGTGCTAAGAAGTTTTTTTTTTATTTTTTTTATTAATTTATACATAATTTGTATTTTATCTTTTGCAAAAACCTTGCTCTAGTGACCAAACATGCGTCTTTTCTGAAGCCACTTCAGGCTTCTAATAAGTGGGCGATGAAATTCATCTAGTACCTAAAGACAATTACCTACATTCCTGCCCGCTTCGGGATTCGAACCAGCCTACGGATTGGATAACGGATACGCTAACCACTCGGCCAACCAGGTCAACAAAGTTTGGGACTTAGCTAACAAAATCATATTCAGCATTTTCTTAAACCATATGCAAAATACTATGATATTATAGCACGAACAATATGAGGGTGGGGTCGCAGGTTAAACTACACTCTCGATATTCTCATCGAAATGATGAGAATATCGAGAATACAATATCGATTAAATACGAGCACGGAAAATTTTAGCGGAGGAGGATGCTATCTGCATTGTTTCAATTATGCCCAAAACTGCTGAAGTTACGACGTCAGGCAGTCTACGTGAAAAGTACATTTCAGCTACTGGAACATGTCAAACTCAACTCAACGGAATAAAAAAGCATGAACGACAAAGAAAAAAATATATGAGATGAATTACAGAAATACCACATTTCCATAATTGGCGTTTGCCAAACCAAATAAGATACGCTACTTCTAAATAATCTATCTCATACGGAGGTGAAAAGGATTTTCTTCCCGGAAACTGGTTTTTCATCCCTCCAAATAGCAAGCAAAACGATAAGAACAGACGCAATTAAGAAACATAATATACTGACCTCAAAACCTGAGCACTGCTTCAGCCCTAAATCCAAAACAACCAACTTCAAGCAACCCTTAATTACTGAAACAGGAAGTGGTATGATAATCAACACTAAAATGAACTTCTTGAATGGGAGTCTAATTTCGAAGCGATTGATGTGAAATAAATCAAAAAGGGAAAGTGGACAGATTTATTTGATCATATCTCATTCAGAAAGTTCGACTATGGATAAAAGAAGTAGAGGACGTTTTGAGTCATTGGAATGTCACTGAAAGCAGTTCGAATATGTGGTGAGAATTGGTCATTATACGCAGCATTGATTTATAGCTGATACTTAAGTTGTAAGTTAGCAGTTAAAACTGAACGAGAGGACGATGGTTTGATATAAACTCATGTACGACAAAATGTACAATATTACCATTATTCATCATACATACATGCATCATGTGGATCACGTTATGAAAGCAAGTATCAATAAAGCTAATATCAAGGAGATATATTGAGTTCTTTAAGTAGATGGTCCTATTCGTACACCTTTATTACTCTTCTAATTTTAATAATAATAATTTATAAAATTATTTACGTAATAAGTGTTTGAAGAGAGTTTTAAATTTTGAAGAATTTTAAGAAATGGCTATAATATAATTAAATACACCATATACATTTTTATTTTTATTTTTTTATTAAATTAGATATATTAAAGAAGCTCAAATGTCATCGTTTCATAAGTTAGATCCTGGCAGTGCAAGTATTCCTTCGTTCTCATTTCAGCAAATAAGAATCACAAGATATTCAAGCCCACAGGCATCAGAATTCGGAGAAAAATTAGAAGAGTGGACAAATGTCATTCATAGCAGAATCATATTAAAAACGAAGATATTGGAAAGAAAATTAATATTTTAGCGTTCATGGTGTTCGATTTTAGCATACAAAAGAGCTAATCAATGATATGGTCAATTAAACAGAATGGGAGAGGAAATGTTTTCAAAACAGGTAATTGCTGAAGTCAGATTAGCAGGTAAAAGATCCAAAGGTATAAGTGGATGGATCGATACAGTCAGTAGTGTGTTAGAAGACCGAAATATAATATCACACAATATATATGAATCTTTACAAATAAGAGATCAATGTAGAGGAAAATCTCTTAATTGAGAGATTTTGCATCAAGTAAATAAATAAAATAAAAAATCCATAATCAAGGTAGTCTTTATGATGAAACTGTAGTCTAGTTTTCTGCTTTATTTTGCCATCTATGATAAATTCAAAATATATTGGATATATCCTTTATACAAGAAAAAAAACCATTGTCATGTATTTCTTACGACTCATATTTGACAGAGAAATGAATGAAATATATGAGAGACTAAAAAATCGACATGCAGATGGGAAAATGATAAGAAAACAAAGTGCGATTTAGAGTTGAATAGATGCATATTACGTATGATTTCTAAACAAAAACAAATTATATGTTACAAAATTTATAGAGTCAAGTCTTTTCTCAACAAATCACATGAAAGGAGAGTGTTACTTCGTATAACGTTCATAACAGATTATATCCGTCAACCCAGTGCTTCCTTGTGACCATCATGGTAGTGAAATTGTTGGAAGCACTGTGTATATTTAAATAATCTTGTGCAGTTTTCACCTATCTATGCGTCCAATGTAGAAACTAAATAGAAATTACAATGGGAATATTTTCTAGTTCTACATAATAGTAGAAAATGGAGAAGGGTTTGTTTTAACTTACGATACTGGCAATATTTTCCTCGATAACCTTGCAAACATTCGCAAGTATTAGGTCCAATGCAGCTTCCACCATTTTGACATCCTAAAACACACCTAGCTGGACAAGAGGATAAGGAAGGAGAAAGTATATTAATGATTTGCTCTTACCTACAAACGATGCAATCTTATTATTTTTTACTTAAAATTACTATTTTTATATGATGACAATAATTTATTGAACTTACGCCTACAAGGAGGGAAATTTCCTGCCGGGGTCCATCTACCCGAAGCCAAGACGCAACTAGATACCGCTTCAGACAGTCCATTTGGGAAATTATATCCATCCGGGCACTTTCCTTTGCAGGTCCTGGTTTAAAGATATATAAATCATTACATACGCACCCATCAAGTTTTTAACCATTTACTTACCTTTTTTTTTCTTTTTACAATACTGTTCATCACAGTGAGGGTTATTGTTAGATTTAGTTCAACTATTGAAGAAACTCTCTTCCCCGTCCCTCTTCTATACGATACTATCCAATACAGATATCATTCTTAATGACATCGTTATTGACCAAACAGAGTAATCATGATCTTCACTCTTTTATTTAGTTTAGTTGAATATTTAACTAGAAAATAAACGTTTTCTTGAAGAAAAAAAAAATTATAAAACACTTTCATGAATAAGTTGTAGAGTTGTTATTTCAGCTTAAGAATGATTATACGTGCTCAAGTTCAAATAAATAAGAAATATTGCTAATGATTCGCATAAAAAAAGAGATCACACTTACATTTCATAATTGTTCGTAACACAGTTTATGAATCCTTGCTCTGGTGCTTGGGGATAGTCACATTTTAATTCTGGAACAAATATAGCGCATTTAAATTACTAGTTTTTATTCAGAATTTATGTAATTTCATACAATTATTAATTCACAGTCTTAAAAGTATAAATGAAAGAGAATATACAGTTTTAGTTCCCGAATCGAATTGAAAGAATGAAAACATAAACCATCCTCTTATGGTTTACAAATGCGCTGCACAAATTTGCTTGTTTGTAAAGTTAATGTTTATATTTTCACAGCATTCGAAATGATTATATGGGTAATGGGTCATTGATAGTTATTTTAATCGTTACAAGATAGTCATTAGCAATAAGTCTGTTGTTGCTAATTTCACCCAACTGTTTTAAATTTGAGATAAATTAAATACATGACGCGTTTACAGTTGGATTTTATTTTGAGAGAAGAAACTGAAATTAACATGGATACTTATAATTTGTCGTTTTTAGTAAATATTTTTACTTCTTTGCAATTTTAATTCAATCTTTGAATTTATACAGAATTATGTCGATTTAATTTTGAACATACGTGCATATCGTAATCATATAGCAATTCATAAACCAAAATAAATTTTCACTTTCAAACTTTTTCCCAAAATTCTGAAAATAAATATAACGAATTTGAAAATATAAACTTTAAAAACGTGTAACAAAATAATTATTTTTATTACGTAAAATTTTTCTCAACATACATTTTAACTCCCCCCCCCCCCAAAAAAAACGGAAGATTATTTCGATGCATAGTTAATTAAACGAACATTTTCAAATTATCGCTTTCAAAGGAAAGTGTTTGTTGAACCTCGTTTTAAAGAATTTGTCATATTTAAGTATTTTTTTTTAAATCTCAGTTTAAGAGAATGTAAAATACACAAACAAGAAATTAGTTTATATAAAAAATTACTTTAAGGGCTGTAATTGTTTATTAAATTTAAATTATACAATTTTACTGATGTATACACTCATTCAAAAAAGCAATGAGGCTGAATTAAAAAATCCAAATAGGAGAGAGCGAGAAGCATATACAGTAAATGCGACCGTAACAATTGCGTCAATAATAGTTTATATATATATATATATAAACTATTTTACTTTATAAACAAAATTTGCATTGAATTATTTATTAATTAAAATGATTTTACTTTTCAATAATTATAACATACTAATTATTAGTTTCATGTTTTTATTTAATAAAAACGTTAACTTTCTTTAATAAATACGTACATTGTTTTTATTATTTTGATATACCGAGTAAAAAGAAAAGAAAATAAACTGCAATGAAACATGATTTTTAAGACAGTGTACGACAACTGTACGTTTTATTCATATTCATGGGTATATTATGATTGAATAATCAAATTTTATGTTCTAGCTATGCATAATACTCATGCTTTTTTTTTTTTTTTTTTTGCAATAGAATTCTAGGAAATGAGGGTGGGGGAGCATAATGAATGCATCAGCACAAATTCTCCATAATCTCCATAATAATACTTATACTTACGTCGCTTTAATCTTCTGAAACTTCGAATCTCGATTTTCTTTTCTGTTGATAAGTCTAGAATAGAATATAATGACGGTTAAAAAAAAACAAATGATTTTTCACAATTAGGAATTAAATACGATTGACTTCATAATCGTAAATCAAATTTATAATCAGGATTAGCAAATCAAATCCTGTGTCGTTCGGGTTAAACATTGGTAAAATAAATTAAACATATTTGGGATCAGGGCTAATGGGTTGTTTTAATTTTGCTTCGTTTTAGACAATGCTGAAAATAATGTAACATTCGAGGACTTTTCATATTCCGGCAATCAGTCCAATTATTAAGAACATTCAGAATTAATATTCACGGCAGCTGACTAGTTACTCTAAAGAACAAAAAGAAAGTTATATAAAAACAGGAGGGAATTTGACTCCTGCAGTACGAATTATGGTTTGGTTCTTTCAAAATTTAAGCGCCTTACCTTTCAAGCAGACTACATCACGTGACCCTATCTGACAATGAAAGTAGCCCATAGAAGCAGTACACCATTCGCATTTCTTTACTTGAGAACATAGGTCTGATAATCTTGTTTTCTTACATGGTCGGCAGGTACCATCGTGTTTGTAGTGACACCTTAAAAAAAATTTATTTTGATCTCAAAGTTTATTTAATTAATAAATTATTCAAATCGATCTGCCTAAACTTCTTATATAAATTAAATCACATGAACTAATATAAAACCAACATGATTCATGCATTTCTGCCTTACTATTTAGAGAATTAAACGTGATACAGATGAAAACAAAATTCTTTAAAGAATGCTGAATATTTTTTCTTTATCCTTTTTTAACGTACTTCATTATGTCTTATTTTTAATTTTCCTAGTAACACTGATAATGTAAGATAGTACAATATAGTTGTGAGCCCAAAAACATATTCAGGATACCAAAATGCGAAGGACTGATTCATCTAGCTTAGCTGAAATCTCGGAGGAGACAATTAAAGGTATATTATATTGACGAAATACAAGTATGGACAGTTTTAGTGGAGGGGAAGCTATCAGCATTGGTTCGGTTATGCCCAAAACCACTGAAGCTACGAAGTTAGTATGTCTGTTAACTGCCTATGTTTTCCAGGTAGTGGGGAGAAGGGATCTGTCTGTTTTTCGGAGCTGAAATCCTCCCACCTCTGTATGAGGTGGGAACTGAACAGTTACAAAATAATTTTTTTTCCCTAATTAGTAACCAATTTATTAAAAATAAATCTATAGATTTATTTATTAATAAATTGGTTACTGATTAGGAAAAAAAAGAATTTTTTTTATTATTATTTTGTGTAGGCAGCACCCCCATTTTAAATTTCACCGGCCGCCACTGGAACTGAATATAATAATTATTCAGGTCAGGTAGAGATTTGCCCTGGATTTATTTAGGAGGTTAAGATCCTCTGCATAAAATAATATCTCTTCGAATCTGATATCAGCTTTATTACCATTTTCGTTCATAATATAATCCATATGGCTGACGAATTACTTAGCAAATGGCGTGCACCCCGTTGTCTTACACATGATTTCACAAATCATTCTCCTCCATTTCTTTCAATTCTAACTGCTGACTTTACAACTTAAGTTTATGTTACCACATACATTGCTTTGTCAAATCAATTTCCATCATATAATTGTCGTGTTTTTCAGACCTTATCGCGTGTATAGTCATATGCATTTTTAATGTCTGCAAAGCATGGATACAAAGCTTTGTAATTTATAAAAATCGAGTGGATATTAGATCCAGCATTATTTCAAAGTTGTAAGCTCTCTGGTCAACTATTTTTACGAAACTTTCATAGTTTCTACATTCGGCTTTGAAATAATGCTGGATCTAATATCCACTTGATTTTTATAAATTTTGCATCGCCGAATTGAAGCCTTTTGGCTCTGTATTTTAGTGAAAACTTTGTAATATTCCTCTGAATTCTCGACTTGTTTAAATTCAAAAATCTCCTTCTTACTACCCAATTTGGTATTTGACCAGTCGTACCTCCTGAAGTTTCACTTTCCCCAAGTTTTCTCAGAGTGAGCTCCTCTTAATTCTCCCATTCAGTTTTATTCATTTTTATTTTACTTTATCTATTTTTTTAAAGACGATCACTCTGAGTGCTCTTTTCCGATAATCTGTAATTTCACTTATTTTCCAGACTGTAGATGTGAATGATGCGGCTATTTAGATTTCATTATGACTTGGTTCATTATAATTTTTCAGCATGGTTGGCCAAGTAGTTAACGTAACGTCTTTCCAACCCCCACTGGCTCTCGGTTTGAAGCCTCACTGAAGGCATGGATGTTTTTGAATATCTTCAGGTGAACATGAATTTTATTTCCCACTATAAGACCACCTCCCATCTTATAAGAGACCTGAAGTGGTTTGAAAATGTGCCATATTTTATGTCTAGGGAAGGGTGTCCATTGTGTAAAAAATAAATAAAAATTTAAGAATTACAAAAAACCTCTTAGCCTATCTATTGTACTAATATACTGTAGTTTTATAAGGTTTTATAAGGCATGGATGTTTTTGAATATCTTCAGGTGAACATGAATTTTATTTCCCACTATAAGACCACCTCCCATCTTATAAGAGACCTGAAGTGGTTTGAAAATGTGCCATATTTTATGTCTAGGGAAGGGTGTCCATTGTGTAAAAAATAAATAAAAATTTAAGAATTACAAAAAACCTCTCAGCCTATCTATTGTACTAATATACTGTAGTTTTATAAGGTTTTATAAGGCATGGATGTTTTTGAATATCTTCAGGTGAACATGAATTTTATTTCCCACTATAAGACCACCTCCCATCTTATAAGAGACCTGAAGTGGTTTGAAAATGTGCCATATTTTATGTCTAGGGAAGGGTGTCCATTGTGTAAAAAATAAATAAAAATTTAAGAATTACAAAAAACCTCTTAGCCTATCTATTGTACTAATATACTGTAGTTTTATAAGGTTTTATAAGGCATGGATGTTTTTGAATATCTTCAGGTGAACATGAATTTTATTTCCCACTATAAGACCACCTCCCATCTTATAAGAGACCTGAAGTGGTTTGAAAATGTGCCATATTTTATGTCTAGGGAAGGGTGTCCATTGTGTAAAAAATAAATAAAAATTTAAGAATTACAAAAAACCTCTCAGCCTATCTATTGTACTAATATACTGTAGTTTTATAAGGTTTCGTGGATGGGAGTCAAAATACTTGCAAATGGATTAATCCCTCGTATACTTGTCTTTTTTGAAAGTTGTTTTTCAACAACTTTCAAAAAAGTTGTTGAAAAACAACAACAAAAAATCTTGCTGAATATTGTTCGAAACTAAACACTTGAGAATGACTGCTATCATCTACACGCTGCACGCACATTCTGAGATACCAGCATTGTGATTTACGGCAATGTTCCATTTCTGTTTTCTCCATTCCTCGTTTTAACTGTGTTCAATTAGTATGTCACGATATTTAAATCCTAATCAAATTTCTCGAATGTGACCTAAAGCCTCGTTTTTTAACGAGTTTCGCAGACATTTCGCAACATGAATGCCTGTTAAGCTTCTCTTTCCTTTGCATTCTTTAAAGTTTTTGTTTCATTCTTTGCTACCTTACATGAGGAAATTTTAAGAAATTGTATCATTATTTTGGATAGTTTACGAAATGCTAAACGTTTTGTCTGAAGTATTTGATTTCACAAATTTCAGATATTAATTGTCTTACATTTGCACTGGATACGTGAAATTATATGAACCACATCCGCAAGAAATTTCTTCGTATTTGTTACATTTATTTTTCCTGTGGGAGGCTGATATGCTTGTGATGATCACACTCAGTAGAAATAATAGCAAGCAAAGAGTTCCTAAAAAGGAGAAGTTAAATATCAAATAAGACATAATTCTTTACTATAGCACACAAATGAACGTACAGTGCTAAATGTGATATACCCATGAGCCAAAACATTATGATCATTCAACCCGTTTCTGGCCAACCAGACCGCACGGTTGGCCGGAAACAGGCCAGCGGTGGTATCCTGGTATGGTATTTGTTCTCATGGACAGCACTGAGTCTTCTCATCTTCAATGATCACACCATGACCGCTATTACCTGGGGATTGTTTTATACCTGGTACTGTCATACATGGTGACAATGTAGTCGATTGGATCTGGACTCTTCCAGCAAGATAGCGTTCTTTTTTCCACAAGGCTCACATAATGAAAGCATTGTTCGAATATCATATACATATAAGAACATTCCGTGTGTTCTCCTGACATCCTAATTCTCTTGATTTGAATCCCGTCGAACATTTGACGGGATTCAAACCAAATGACGTCGAACATTTGGGGATCATGTGAAACGCAGCATCTGCCATCGACGCCAGTGCCCGTTCGGTCGTTGCCCTCTAGGACGTTATTCTGGCTACTTGTTCTAGAATATCTTAGGACAACGATGGCCTAGTGGAGTCAATGCCATGACTGGTGCAAGTGATTATCTCGGTAGGAGGCCCAATGCGTTTTGGCTCATGAGTGTATAACATAGGCGAGTATAAGCCATTATTTTACAACAAAATAAAAAGAAAGTAGCTTTCCATAGTTGTCATTAATAATTTTTGAGTCAAATACTAATGTTTCGTAGGACTTTTATATGAAATTAAAAATAAGCTATGAATAAGCTAATGATATCATCAGTTAGTCACCATTTCCGAATAAATAAATGAATAGCCAGTTATGAACTGTCTACTTAGCATGCGCTGAGAATGTACACGTAGTTGTACATCTTGATAATATACTACAAGTATAGATACTGAAGAGTTGGTATTGTACATGCGCACACACAGTCGTGAGCAAATCCTTCGGGGAAATTTCCTAAATACAGTTTACAAACATAAATATTACATCCTTGATATTTTTACTGGCTTGGTGATAGTTCGTAGCTGAAGGTATCATTTGAAAGAAGAACCATAGCTCTAATCCTACTTATGGTCGAAAAACTCTTAACTTAGTTGGTGTCTATTAGGTAGCTCTTGAGATGTGAAAGAGTCGTCTGTTAAAGTAAAAGACATTTCCGTGTTTTGTTTTGTTTTGACAATTCTAATTTGTAGAAAGATTTGGATGTGATCAACTATTTGATTCCTTCTAATCAGCAATAATTAAACTGCTCATAAATTAAAACAAGTGAAGTTGGAATCTTATCAAAAGTAATCACCGTTCATAAATTAGAACAGCAAAGATTGCCTTTATTCTAATTAATGAGCGGTGATTGTGTCTGATATGATTCCAACTATACTTAACCTAATTTATATGTATTTGTATTTCCGGCGTGAGTCATATTATTAGTGAAATTAGCAGTTGATACAAACGAGGTGAAATATCGAAGGCAGGCTACTTACAGACAAACTCTTGGTTGCTGCCTTCCTATGGAGAGTTGTACTACGAATTGATTAATTATCTTAAGTTGTGTACGTATGAATCTTTTGTAAAGTCAGTCTGGTTTTCTGCAACGAATTTAGAACTTGGTGATATACAGGTTATTTTATATATTTCTCTATGTTTAAATAAACTTTCTCCTATCGTATAATATTCATTTCGCAATAAAGCTACCAGTGAATCAACATTCTCATCTCTTTGAACACATGCCTTTACCCATGCTCTCAACTTCATTATTTCTTTTGCCGAGTTGTCATTTTCTACTGCCTGAAGCAAAATAATTTGCCATTTTTGTAATTAAAGATTTCTAAATCGATTTTTTTTTAATTTTATGATTTTACTGGGTTTTTTTTTCATTTTTTACTTATTTAATTTATTATTACGTTTTTCGTAAATTGGCGTTTTTAATGCTGTATATAGCATGGGCCATTAAGAATAAAAAAAATTATCAAATATGAAATCGCCAAAATAGCCTAGTAAGGCAAAAGACTACTAAAACTGCAAATGTGATATTTTTATTCAACATGTAGGTATTCTGCTAATGAATCTTAGCAGAATATTAATTTTTAAATTCTTTTTTATATTTTTAAAGAATTTTTACATGTAAAAAATTTGTTTAAATGAACTATATCATTTTAATTCTAGATTAAAAGGGAAAAAAGTCCTTTTTAGGACTTCCAGGGTAATAGGTGGCAATGCTGTAGCCAATGAAGTTTTAACTGAGGCTCGGCTATTGCCGTTACCCAGCCATGACTAGAGCTTTTTAGCTCAATAACACTCCATCCGCACAGATTTACTTCATTCAGATGACGGGATAAAGAGTCAAGGACTCAGTCCATCGCCCAGTTCTTATAAGAACTATGCATACATTCTTAACGTTATTGCACTACCATGTTGTTCACGTCTCTAACAAAAATGAAGTTTTGTTTTTAGATCTAGAAGAACATTTTAATTTAAAAAAAAAAAGAAAGAAAAAAGAAGAGGAAAAAACAAAGTCGCCTATTCTGAATATTTTAAATATTCAGATTTTAAAATAGCTATTGTAAATGCATATGATATAATCAACGTAATTTCATAACTATCTTCTTGATGTCAAGTTGACATTGTGATATCAACCATCTTGGTTTGTAAAAATAATTAGTAAAAATATTGACATCTTAAAAGATCTAAATTTAAAGGCAAAATGTGCGTCAACAACCACAATATTGCCAGGAATATGAAATTAAGTTTATTTTTTTTTCACTAAACATCCTTCAAGGAAATGCTGTCAAGATCCTGACAAGGCCAGTCTATAAAAACAAACAGCAAAGCTGAGTGTCGTAATAATGACTGTCGGAATACGGCTAGACTTACCTTATGTTCTTTAACAGACATGGTCAAAAGTTTACACATACTTCTGATACTGTCCAAGATGTAATCCTATCAGACACGAAAGGATCTATGCATTTTCTGTAGTTTCTTATGAAACATAAGAAACTGTTCAAATAAATGTGCGATAGATTGTGCAAAAATAGGTAGTTTAGCAGAACATGCCGATGCACTATTTTTTATGCAAAAAAGTAAAATAAAAATAAGATATAGAATACTCATTATTTTTATATAGAAATAAATGATGTAAATTCATCTTCTAATTAAATTTTATTAAAATTGGCTTAACTGAGCAATATGTATATTTAGCGACGAAAATAATCATATTTCTATACAAAATTTAATCAAAATATGTTACATAATCGAAGTTAACAGAAACGCAACAAACAGAACGACATCTGTGCATAAGACATTCCGTACAATTGCTTCGCTGGTACAAATATATAAAGTCCATAAAACATATCGCACTATTGTTAAACATCAGTGCATTACATTTTGGTCTGTTTTTTTTTTTTTTTTTTTTTTTTTTTTTTTTCATTAAGAAAGAAACTTTATATAGATTTTGCACAGAAACATACTGGCATTTTTTGTTATTTTATGACACTATGATGTACGTCAAGTTTCGTAAACAAAAAAAAAAATACAATGGCCATTGAATTTCATAAAACAAAAGGCATGTATGATCAATTCGTCTATTACAATTTCTGAAACCTTAAAGATTCGAAAGTTAATGAAGAAATGTAACGGCCAACAGTGAAAAAAAAAATCAATTAAAATAAAACTGACCTGTGTCCATGACAACTGCACCAATATATTTCTTTGCCTTGGGCTTTGATATACAATATAACTTGATTTAGTACTCGTTTTTCAGCAAGAACAGGTTAGTCGCCACAACGGTCATATCTCTAAATAAACCTTTCTCTTTCAAATCCCCTACCACTTTTACAGGACTGGTTTTGCATTCCACGAATCAGCTTAGGTAAGATGTTCTCTGAGATGGCGTCATTGCCAACACCTAGCGGGCCTTGGTCATTGAAGGAATTACTTTTTTATTTATGGATGACGCATGCACATTCCTCCCAAGAATATATTTAACGACCCAACGCAACAGAAATATATTCAGTCTAATTAATCCACCATTTAATTACCATCCAATTTGACATCCTGAATAATTGCAACTGAGAACTGTGAAACAGGATCACAACACGAATTTAAATCTCATCTAGTCATGTTTGGAATAGGTTTCGTAAATGCGTGTTTTTTTTTTTTTTTCTTAATGTTTCACAAGCACAAAGCCGTGCTTGTGAAGGCGCAACTTCATAGAAAATCCAGGCACGACTGTGATAACAGGCGATTAAAACAAAAATGGTCGTCTGGAGGTGTAAGTAGGGTAATAAAAACAACCACTTTAAAGATATACTAGAGCCTTGTCGTTCTTTTCTGAACACCTTAAAAAAAAAAAAAAGGTTGAAATTCTGTCTGTTATGCTTTATCTATTATCCATGAAATGGGAGATGGAAACTATTGCACAGTAGTCTAAAAATAAAATTTTAATCCAAGAGTTTATTTCAATAAAAACCTGTCGTATCTTCATTTTTGCAAGCTTAGTGGTATCTATAAATTCCTTTAACTTTAATTCATTGTCATTATTCCTATGTTTTTATTATTGCAATCAATAGATGTCATTAAATTCAATTCTACTCAGTTCTTTCTTTCTTCTCTCTCTCTCTCCCTCCTATGAATGGTACCCATATGAGTACCATTGATAATATATTATAATATTCTGTAGTCTTATAATCAATCTGAATATTTGCAGGAGCATAAAGTAGCAAAATATGGCTAAATTATATACTATATTGCAATAACTTATGGATGGATGAAATTTAAGCAAAACAAAATTATGCCTCTAGAGTTTATAAGCCTTTTACAGGTCAGCGCCATAAACTAGCAATGCTGCGGTATTTTCATAATAGAAATAAATAAATAAAAAGTGCATGGCTTCATAATGAACGGTATACATTTGCTGAACTGCTGAGCACCGCTGCAGTGCAGTTCGCAAAGATGCAGTAACATTTGACCTTCAGTTGGAATGAACTCGAATTCGAATTCCGTCTAATAGGTTAGACATTTCAACCGAATATGACAGACCTTGAGGTAGGAGAGTTTACCATCAGGCAAAACAGGCTAACCAGCTGGAAGAAATACTCAATTAACAGCCTAATACTGTACTATGGTCTTGTGGAATCTAAAAAAAACAAAAAAAACATACACAAATACAGAAACAAACTTTAATTAGAAATACACTGAAAAATAAATACAGAGTACAATCATAGAAGACAGAGTACAGATTTCATAAAGATAAAGGAATCATCATTTTATTAGATGATCTCTGCGATTGTTCAGCACTGGATATAAACTATTTTTATCTTTACAGTAAGATCACTTGTTTAAAGCTTTTGACAGCACAGGACAAAAAAATTTTTAAATAAATTCGAAACGGTTGGCATAAGAGGAAACACTAAAACTAATTAGCAGATTTTATTAAAATGACAACTTGTATTACGAAAATAAATGAAAATAAAATAAATAAATACATGTAGCCATACAAGTAGTTTGGGTTTCGATATTATACAAGAGACAATTTTATCGTCATGCTTATTCAAAATTTTCCTAAACGATTTACCAATCTTCAGTTATACAGTCATATTAATCACTATACAGATGACACAGAATTCGTATCCATAACGCAAAGACCTATCAATAGCCCTACATTATTTACAGATCGATTTACCCCTAATCAGGGGCGCGCCGGCAATATGTGTAATGTGTGCGACGCACACAGGCGCCAGGATAGAAAAAAATATTTATTAATTGTATCAAAATAAATTATTTTTTATTTATTTTGATGGATTTTATTTATCCATCACAGACATATTGTAATATCGATCTTTTTTAAATGCAGAACTAATAACAAAGAATATATGCCCTGCCCTGAACAACAATACTTCGAGAATGTGTCATCCGAGTTCAAGGTATCAGAATCTTGCTTTTAATCGTGTGCACCAGCTCTATCCTCTCCATCTCCGATAGCAAGCGTCACTATCTTCTTTAAGTTTTCATGAGGTTAAACGAATGGACCTTTTGCAAACGGATCATGCGACAGCAAAACACACCTTTGCAATGAAAAGAGAAAGAAGATAGGGACGCTGTCTTGTTTTCTGTGGTGTCAAAATTCAAATCACTCACACGTACAGCATTTCATGACAACATTACATGGTTGAGGTAGATGGCAGAGAACAAGAGCTATTCCGATATACTTCGTACAATAAATAATCAAAAATTTCACCGCAACTATGTTACATGGTTTAGAAAATACACCAGTAAAATTACGCAGTCTTGCTTCTGTACTCATCTCCAAAATAAATTCAGCAAAAGAGAGAGAAAAAAAAAAAGATAAAAGAAGAACAATGAATTACATTTACACCATAATAACGCAACTGCCTTTTTTTTGGGGGGGGGTAAGAATATAAACCAAAAAAACTAATGAAAAATACTGAAACTAATTTATATATTGAATGTGGAAACAATTATTCTATGAATAAAATGTGGTTGGCAAGATCAAACACACCCAATGCCAAAAATGATTTCTTCTGATTGCACACATCATGGAGAATCGCAAAACACGAAGAAAATAATAAATATGAATTCAAAACATTAAATCGTCTCTCCTGTGTCGTTTCCAACGTCGTCAAGAATATTGTTATTTATAAATATATTTTTAAAAAATGTATATGCATTATATATAAATATGAAGAACGTGCAATACCGACATTATCCTGAATTAATAATTATTTTAGAAATAGCGATTCTTTTTAAAAGAACAGTGGGATCCGTCTCGTCTTTATAGTACCCTATCGAGTCTAACGAAACGCTGCTTAAAATTAATAATTTTCTTTACTATGCAGTCTCGAAAACCCATTAGCAGATATATCCTTATCATAACTTCCCCAAGAGTCATTAAAACACATAAGTATGGTGCAGAATCAATTCACCGACATTTCACCGTTTTGAGGAATGAGTTACTGCTTGCAGAAAGGATACAATAAAACAATGCTTACCACCCATCGTGGTTAAGGCTGATACCAGAATACAGGAAACAGTCACCTCTACTTTACGTGGGTAAGGCAGAGGAAAGTACCCTTACAGATGCCGTTCCAGAACTGCATCTGTTCTGGAACGGCATCCTCCAGAAATTTATTATTATTATTTATCTATTTATTTAACCCCCACCCCACAGCCATCAATAATACGAGACAGAGTACAGTATTTCGAAAAGGAGATACCGCCCTTTGCATGCAGATAACATGATGAACAGATGCAGTTCCAGAACTGCATCTGTTCTGGAACGGCATCCTCCAGAAATTTATTATTATTATTTATCTATTTATTTAACCCCCACCCCACAGCCATCAATAATACGAGACAGAGTACAGTATTTCGAAAAGGAGATACCGCCCTTTGCATAATGATGAGGTTAACATTAAGTGGCTGTATATCTCGCAATTCTTGAAGGATATTACTGAGCATTATATTTTCCGAGATGCAGAACAAAACTAATTCAGAACAGAGGAGGGGGGGGGGGGATCAGAGTACAAGTTATCTTAATATTTTAACTTTTGTTATTTTAACTTAAATTTAAAATAACAAAATAATACAGAAAAATTTACTTAAATTTCATAAATCTATTAGCAGAAATATTTAAAATGAATTACTGTTGTTATTATTTATTCTATTTTCTTTCGGTAAAGTTATTCTGCAATAAAAAAATTCTCTTAGTAATGTTACTCATTTATTTAATTTTCAAATAAATAAATAAAATAAAAATAACAAATTTCCTTCTAATATTTTTATTTTTACTAAACAATAAAAGCGCCTTTTATAAATATCATCAGCGTCAAATCAGTGCCAGCCTGGCTGGCACGAATTTGACGTGGTTAGCTGGCCGAGTGGTTAGCGTATCCGCTCTCCAGCCAAAAGGCTGCGGGTTCGAATCCCGCCGCGGGCATGGATGTTTGTGATTTTGTCCTTGGAAATACCAGTGGTCGGCGGTAGATGGCGTTGGTGTGGTTGTGGTGTATTGAGTGGCGGAGACAGAGCTGTAGAGAAGGTGCCCTCCCTCGATAAGCCTTTGGACTCCATGGAGGTATTGAATAATAATAATAATATGTACCCTCAGAGGAGGGGGGGGACATACAGAATAATTATGATAGTACTACATGAAAAAAGTTACATCATTGCTAACTTCCAATCAAAAATTAATCTGTTATCTGTCAAGATTCCAATATTATCAAAGCTTATACGAGCTCGTATTTCTGTCTTTTAAGGAGCTTCTTTACTGGATCAATCAATCTACATCTTGGTCTTCCTCTGAGTCTTTACCCTCCCAACTTGACAAAGAACACTTGCTTTGCTAATCTTTCTTTTCCCATTCTGTTTAAGTGACCATATCATCTAAGAATAGCTAGTTCTTCCCTAATATCCTCATTTTTAAAGTGATACTGCCACTGATGCCATCTGTTTACTCCAATAATCTTTCTCAGAACTCTCATATCATAAGTCTCTAGTCTTTAATCAAGTGTTTTACCCGTACTTCTAACCCAGTTCTCAGATCCATAAGTTAAAATTGGTTTGAAAACCGCCTCGTATACAGCTAAACTAATTCCTTTCTTATTTCATTCACCTAACTTCCTACCATACCGTACCAGCTTTACTGATTATGTTGTCTATTTCCATATTTAATTTACCAGCTTCACCAAAAATTATGCCTAAATAGCTAAAATGTTTTACTTTTTCTATAGGTTCACCATTCAGAATACAGTTGATGTTTTCAATATTTCTGCCTATTTTCATTGTCTTTCTATTAGTTATTTTCATATCAAATTTATTATAACAGTTATTCAATTTTAGTCAGGGAATCTTGCAGACTTGTACTGGATTTATTAAGAAGTAGAACATCATCTGCATAAAGTAAAGCGTTAAGATCAGGATTGCCAATTTTAATATCAGATGTAATATCACTTTCCTTCATACTGTGATCCATACACATAATGAATAACAGTGGAGATAATGTGCATCGTTATCACACACTTGATTTTGCCTCAAGTCATCTTCCTGTACCTCCTTTAAGTCTAAATGCTCACTTAGTTTAAATATTGCTTGATATAATGTCCCATTTACACCATATAACTGTAGCGTTTTGAAACGTTTTCCTCTTGGCACCTTGTCATATACCTTTACCAGATCAACAGACTTAAATAGAAATCCTTGTTATATTAGAACAAGAATTTATTAGAATCTTAAATTTTTCTTAAAGAGAAAAGATTATCATGACAACCTCTATTTGGCCTGAATCCAGCTTGTTCCTCACCAAGTTTCCCTTTCACAATTTTCCTTAGCAGTTTCTCAAGTATACTTGCATAAATCTTACCAGGAACACTCAGCACAGAAATATCTCTGTAATTCTTGCATTCAGTTTTATTTCCTTTTTTATTGATGGATACTATGAGATCTCTGCTAAAATCATCTGGAATTCGACCCTCTCACTGGGCCTTCTGAATTATGCAATGTAGCCACTACACAACTTTTATACATCCAGATTTGGACATTTCTGGCCGAATTTCATCCACTCCAGCTGCCTTTCCACATTTTAGGTTTTTGATTACTTTTTCTATATCAGGTATGGATATGTATTTCTGACTGCATTCTTGTTGGGAGTTTTCTACCATTGTGCTGACACTGCTTGTTTCATTTAGCGTCTTTCAAAGTACTTACTCTACACATCAAGAATATTTTTTTCTCCAGCTTTCATGTCACCTTTATCATCGGATTCCTTTTACAGTACTTTTTTCCTACATTTCTAAGCTTTTCAATAGCTTCCAGAATATTTTGCCATCTTCCTGATATTTATTTTCTATTCTCTTACCAAAGTCTTCACATGACTGTTGCTTAGCAAGTTTTACACAGTGCTTTGCTTTGTTACATTTTTCTCTGTATTCCCTAAGAGCACAATCTGACTTACTTGCTAGAAACTTTCTTTATGCTTTCTTCTGTTCCTTGACTGCTTCTTTAACTTCCTGAGTCCACCATGGAGTTCTGATTTTTATATCCTTACAGATGTCACCACACACAATCAATGTTTTCTTCAGGATTTGCAATTGAATCTCCAAGAATTGGTTCTTGTTTTCAAATTCTTTCTTCAAGGATATTTGTGTATTTGAATCTACAATTCACGTCATAAAGCTGCTCAACCTTGATTTGTTTTAAAACTTGCTTACACACTCTTCATGCAGTATAAAACTCAATTTCATCCTGCTCAAAACTAAACAGTGATCACTTCCTATTTCAAATCCTCTATATATTCTTGTGTTCTGAACTAGTGAGAAAACATCGTTATCAACTATACTATACTCAATGAGACTTTTCTTATTTCTTCCATCTTCTGTCTATGTGAATTTGTGCACATTTTTATACTGGAACATGGTGTTAGTAATAACTAATCCATGTCCAGAACATAAATCCAATAGGCATTTACCATTATGAGCTTTTCTCCAAATTTTCCCCAAACATTTCTATATGTCTGGTAATCATTTAATACTCTGCAGTTTAGATCCTCAACAAGGATCAATAACTAATTTTTTTTTTCAAAAGCACTACTAGTTTTGTCTTTCTAGAGGATTTCATCCGGTGCGTCATTCCCAGAAGAAAAAAGATACACAAAAAAAATATTACTTTGGTACCTCACCAGATTTCTAAGTGATTAACGGATTGCTCACATTAGAATGAATTTGTGGACTAGCTGCATTGTTGTTCTCGCCCACGAGGACGTAGACTCGCGACCGCTATAGCTAAATAACAGAGGAGTAACAATCGCAAAGGTTGTAGCTGAGGGTGACATTAAGGGTGAACAGGGTTTGGTGCAATTTTAATTGATTCTAAGATTTTTCATTCAAGTTTATCATAGAATCTGTAAATAATTTCAGATCTATCCGAGTTTACTGAGTGCACAGTGGATTGATCACTGGGATCAGAAGAATTAAACACATGAATGGATAAGGCCCTAACCCTGGTTCCTAACATAGGTGACATCTCTGAGATGTTCTTCGATGCTGAGCTTGATTGATTTTTTCTCTTTTATTATATATGGTTCACAAACGAAAGGCCACAAGACCTATAAAACACTAGTGCCATGTGTGAGCAAGAGGAATAGAAGAAAGTTCCAGACAACAGAAGTAGTTGGAATAAAAGAGGAGACAGTGAAGTTGATTCGGTTAGGTATAAGGTGGACTGTAAAAGTGTGTTGGTAAGCAGTGGCTCTTGTTTTAATGATTTTGGAGAAATGATAGTGGCCAATTCAGCAGAGCACTGTCCATGAAAGTATCTGTAGGAGAGGCAAAAGGTAGAAATTGAATCGTGTATGAGAGAGAGAGTTCATTAAGATTGCCCTCTTCTGGATAGAATCGAGCAATCTTAGAGAGGATTTTGGTGCTCCATCCAAATTATGGGGGCATTGTTCCATGGCCGGGCAGATTTGGGCTTTGTATAGAGTTAGCAGCTGTGAAGTAGTGTCCTGTACGAGAAATGTACACTTGGTTTTTTGGCGGCTGCAGAAGCTATAGTTGAAATGTGCTTGTGCCAGGAAAGATCGGAGGTGCAAGTCAGTCAGAGTAAAAAAATATGATCGTGTTTTTGGATATCTCAGTATCACTGAAGATAAAGGGGAGGGATGTGAGCTCTTTCTTGCGAGATCAGACAGAACTGAGTTTTGGTGGCATTGAAGTTTACAAGATTGTCTTTGTCCCACTGGGATATAGCCAGGAGATCTGAATTCAGATCCCTGGTCGTGGTAGATCTTGCGGATTCTAATATTGAGCATTAACAGGTTTTTCGAATGAAATATTTGTCCACAATATGGGGAATTACAGCCACACCAAAGACAGTACACACCTAGATACTTCAAATTGTTAAGTTTAGGTTTTACTGGTCAAAGCTTTATTAAGAGGATGAATAAGGTACGATTCTTATATTTCTTGATGATTTTTGACAGTTTGTTAGAGAGTTGATATACAGAATGGTGATATAACCTTTCATATCGTTACTTTCTTCGGCACGATGTAGGAAAAATAAACTAGAGTTTAGAAATTGACTGTTTACATTACCCATTCTTCTGAAAAATATAAAAGCAGCTTGAATTCTTTGGCGATCTCTTCTTCATCGCTGATGAGAGTACGCGCATAGCTTTCTAAAGTAGAAATAATACCAAACTTTCGAGGTGGATAATGATGGCACCGAGCGTGAAGATATCTGTTGGTACGTGTAGGCTTTCAATAGATGGAGATTTTTAGTTTTTCAAACGAACGGTAAGTTTTGCATCAAAAAAAGGAAGTGAACTGTTAACTTCTAGTTCCGCTGTAAATTATATCCTAGGATGTTGGTTAAGATGATTCAAGAACGGTTGGAGTGAATTTGATCCATAGCTCCAAATCAAGAATGTATATATTTTATATACATTCGTTGTATATATATATATATATCTTGTTCACAATCTTGGTTTCATTGGAAAGGAATTTGCTTCTTTTTTTCGAAAGCTTCTAAGGATATACACAGTGTGCCCATTAAGTAATGAGAATGATTTTTTTACAGGACAGCCCTTTGAATAAAAGTAACAAACGTAATTATAGTGTTCACTACTACAGTGTGTTGTAATCGCACGTTGCAATTTTAGAGTTGGCTAATGCAGCAGTTTTCGTGTGGCAACCTTTGAAGCAAGAGTTTGTGAGTGGAGCATGTCAGAAATTGTGTCATGGAACTGTGATAAAATGCTACTGTAAACTAGGAAAAACTACTGCAGAAGTGTACCAAGACCTAAAAAAGTTTACGGCGGGCTGTCTGAGCAGTGCACAGGTATTCCGCTGTTTTTCAAAGCTTGAAGAAGGGAGGGAGTCCGTGGAAAATGAGCCACGCTGTGAAGGGCCAGTTTCTGTACATCAAATGAAAATGCGATGAAAGATGGGAAAATTGTTGCCCATGACTGGCGAATAACCACTAGGCTACTCGCTGTACAGCTTGGTATCAGTAAACAAATGGCCACATTAATCTTAGAAAGAGACAGATTTGCACAAAAGGAAGATTTGTTCGAGGTTTATGCCGCACACGTTGACACGCGAACATACACACAGAGAGAGCACCGGGTTGTACGTTGTCAAATTTCATCCATGCAGTTGATTAAGATCGTGATGTGTTGCAAAGAACTGTCGTTGGTGATGAAAGTTGGTGTTTATTTGATCCGGAAACGAAACGCCAGAGCGTGGAATGGTGTGAACCATCTTCTTCCCAGCTTAAGAAAGTCAGGGTGCAAAAATCACGTAAAGACAATGGTCATTGTTTTTCCGACGCTGCTGGAATTATCCACGGCGAATTTCTTCCTGAAGGCATCATCAGAGTGAACGGTCAGTATTATTTAGGAGTAATGCAAAGTCCGTACGTCCGCATGTGACGTATGAGGAAAGAACTGTTCCACAGCAATTGGTTTGCTCTGGAACGGTTTATTGTGTGCGTTGCATGATAACGCGCCCGCGCACTACCTGTGAAGCAGTTTCTAGCTTCGAAGTCGATCTGCGTGATCGAACATTCCTCCCTCCCGTTCGCAGATTTGTCTCCAGCAGACTTTTTCCTCTTCCCAAAGATGAAGTGTGGAAAGGGGAGAGCTTCAGCGACATTGAGGATATCAAACACTGTGTGACCCAGACACTGAAAGAGGTACCCGTTCAGGACTTCCACCGTGCCTTTAAACACCTGTACGACACATGTGAACGTTGTACAGATTTGTAGAGAGATTATTTTGAATGTGTGTAATTGACAATTCCAAATATAGTTCTTTGATTTGATATAATAACTGCTGTCTCCTTAATTAACGGGCAAACTCTGTATATATGCCTCCATTTACACCAGTACACATTAACAGATAATAATCTTCCCATTCTAAGGTATCATGACTTTAATCCATACTAATTCACTAAATTTAATTAAGAAATAATAATTTCTTATATATAATAAAGAAATAATAATAAAAATTAACTCACAGTTAATTCCTTTAACCACTTACCAGACTGTGGCCGTTAACAATAAGCGCAAATCCTCCTCTTCCCTCTGGACTTTTAACTTGATATAAAAATCTGAATACATTTGGGAAGTTTTTGAAATAGTTTCTTGGAATTAGTGTAGTTGCGTTTACACTTTCTGATACTTGAAGTTATCCATAATAAAGTTGTCTTCCATATCATCGTTTAGTAATTAATATGAATATCCAACGTTGATAGATGTCTCTGGTAAAACCATTGAACAGATATAAAAGAGTAGAATAGCATACTATACACGTTACTGTATTGCTTATCATTCGAATATTTTAATATTTTTGAAAATATTTATGAATTTATATAATATTTAAGTGTTAATCATCCCTTATATTTATAATATAAATATATTTCAAGATATAATGAATGTACATGCATAAGGGAGTCTGGCATAGAAGAAAGATAAGATCAAGAGATTAAAAACTGTATAAAGAACTTTTGGTTTTTCCTAGTGTATATTACCTAAACAGCTGATTATTTCCCTATAGATTTTACACTAAGAATGCAATTGATATTTATTGATATTTTGCATAAACACCTATTTCAGGGATTATCTCGTATCCCTAATCTCATATCTGCAGTGTATCGTCTTCGATCAACTGTTTTATTTATATACTAATTCTCAGATCGATAAATTAAAATAGGTTTAAACACTGTCTTGTATAGTTCAGTGTTATGACAAATTTCTCTTTTATTCAATTGACTCACCATCGTATACCACTTGCTTATTTCCACATTTAATTTGTCACCTTCATTAATATTTTCCTTGTTCTATGGTTGTCCATTGCGAATTCAATTAACGTTTTTCATGTTCCTGCTTAATTTTAACAATTTTGTCCTTTTATTACCGATTTTTCTACGAAACATAAAGATGAAAAATGTTACAGCAGTTCATTCTTCAATTCTAACCGCTACATATCACTCTGTATAATGCTCACTGTACACCATATAACTGAAATGTTTCGAAGAGCTTTTCTCTTAGCACCTTATTATATGCCTTTTCATGTCCTTGTATTTCCCGAGCCTTAATGTAAAATAAAAACCTGATTCTAAACTACCATAAGTAAAGAAGAACATGATATTTAAACCGACAGTAATATGATTTTACAAAATCTGATTGTAGATGGAATCACTTCCATCTAAAATGTATTTGTTAATCAGATTTTTTTAGATGAAATGCTAAAAGGAAAATGACTTCTGTATTCTTAACTACATCGCTTAGATCCGTTCGGATTCTCTCTCCTTCTCAAAGCAGGCACCGATATGAAAAATCAGTAATTAAAAAACTTACGGCAAGTAAGCAAATCAGGATCCTGATGGGATCCTATTCATACTATATAATACAAGTCAGGTGTCAATCTCATAAAAGGGAATCTTTATTCGGACAATATTTGGATACAGTCACTTAAATGTGTGTTTCAAATTGAATCAACTTTAGGTACTTTAAAATGAATTGAATTAGACGTAGCTTCAGTAGCTTGGGGGGATGGGGGGGGGGTAATTGCATGTAATTGGAATTATTTTGTTGTTAATTTAAATTATGAAAACGAGTAAATCTAGAAATCTTTTTTTTTTTTTACTTTCTATTTTTATTTTAAAGGTTGGAGTGTGTTCAAATAAATACCTTTATTTTACAGAAATCTTTGTTTGATCAAAAATGTGTATTTATATTATTAAATATTATCAAATCAAATTTCATTCATTAAATACATTTTAATTGTAAGTGGAGGTTTCTGTGGTTCAGAAGTTCATAAGGCATATTCCGGTAATGGACCACATTTTTTTTTATTAAGCTAAAAGCACAATAAAGAAATAAAACCCGACAAGTTTCGTAAGTCAAACCACCACCATTCGCAAAAAATAGGTCTAATAAAAACCCTGAGGGACAGAGCTTATAATATTTCCAGCATAGAAAAACAGAGAAATGAAGAATTGGAATATTTAACACAGATCCTCAAAAAAAAAAAAAAATTGGTTATTAACCCAAGACTATCAAAAAAAATCCTCCACACACCTCCTACAAGCATCCCACATAAACAAGATTTCAAAAACGCCATCACGCTTCCATATATCAAGAATGTTATAGACAAGATGGCTAAATTACTAAACAAACATAACATCAAAATAGCCTTTCTGCCGCTGGAAAAAATTTCAAGATTTCTATATCCTCCGAAACCTCCACATCGTCCTTTAAAAAAACCAGGTGTTTATAAAATTTATTGTTCTTGTAGTATCTACTACGTAGGACAGACAGAAAGATCTGGGGAAATACGCATGAACGAACACCAAAAGGATGTACAAAACAAGAGAACACAAATCAGGTCTAGCTTTCAATACCACTTCCACCGGCTACAATGTACTCTGGCAGAAAACAAACGTCTTATATAAAAAAAAAACTGTTACATAAGGAAATTTAAAGAAGCTGCAAACATGCTTAGAATTCCGGCACAATGCAATAAAACCCAGGCTTAATTCTACACCAAGTTTGGTCAACTTCGATAAAAAAATATACCTGTCAGACCCTGGACATTATGATCGTGAACAACAGAACATGGCATCATCCAGCATTGTTTAAACTTAGCACTGCTTTGAATCTGTATTCTGATTTTTTAATTTTACAAACAGTCAGACGGCTACAACTGTATAGTATGAACTATTAATTTCTCTTTTTTGTTGTTTTAACTTTCAGTTACCTTTTACCCATGAAGATGTAAAGTCAAACGACTTACATTATATGAATATGCCTTATAAATACATTTTATTATCAAATATCAATAAATGCATTATTGTTACTGCCCACTCAGTCCCCTAAAAGTTGGATAGGGCTGAAACGGCCTAAATTATTAACTATATATATATACATTAAATTACATGTACATTATTAAATTAACTCATTAATTATCGATTAGATATTATATTTACTTATTTATTACAATTAGATATACATTTTATACAAGAAAATGTTTTATCTACTCGTTATTATTGTAGACTGAGGTTTGCTTTATGGCCATCTAATAAGATAATCTCGTAAAAATTTTATTTATCATTTATTTATTTTAGTTCCTCCACATAACGTTTTTGGGCTTCAAAATCAGCCGTTTGTAATATTTTGTAAAGTCTTAGACAAGTATTTATATAGAAGAAACAATCCAAACAAGGTAATTTCGCGCAAAACAAATTATGTATACAACATATTTGTATACATAAAAGTGAAAAAAAAAAAGACTTGTAAATTCAACCTAGAAACTACAGGGTACAGTGGCGCACCCAGGGAGAGGGCCAAGGGGCCCTGGTCCCCCCAAAAGAAAAAGTTAAAAAACAATAGAAAATTTTCCAAAATACTTTTCCTAATTAAACATTTTTTATTTATGTTGTGTCATGTCTTCTATTTCTATACTACTTATGAATTAGGGGTCACATAAGACGAGAGCACCCTATAGCAGTGTTTCTCAACCTATGGTCTGTGGCCCACGACGATGGGACAGGTAGTCAACAGGCTTAAATTAACCAAATAAATCTATATATTTTAATTATCCAAACAAAACAAATTAAAATTGAATAAGTAAATAAAAATTATTAAAATAAAATGAATACTTAAAAAAAAATAGCGGCAGAATGTTCATGGAATGAACATTCTGCCGCTATATATATATATATATATATATATATATATATATATATATATATATATATATATATATCTTAGTTTTAACACGTTTACGAATTTTAACACTTTCGGTTGAATTTTATTGCTGCTGAGTGAACTCACACAATCTAATTAATAACAATAGTTTTTAGTTAGATAAAACTAAACTGGTGCAACATATGGTTTTGCTTGAGTCTATATATACAGCATGGTTTCTGTATGATGGGACATGTGATTTATTAATTAGTGTCGTTTTTATCCCAGTTGTCTCTAATTGCACTATTTGTTGAGAAATATATTACACAGACTGCTTATTCACTAACATAATAAAAGTACTTGTTTTTATTGCCGCTGCAGTACAGTGGCTATTAGGGAGGGCGTGTTGTTAACCGCGGGAGCAAGTTACTATCGCCCTGCTCTGAACGTGTTTCAGCTTTTTTCATTTGCGAGGTATATGCGAAACTTTTTAATTTCTTTTTTTCGAAAAGTAAAATCGGGGATAAGAGTTATATGCGAGTAAGTATGGTATTTCAATTATGGATAAGTACATTGGCACCTTCTTTAAATTGAAAAATAGCTCGGATGACAGTGATAATACAAAACGAGTGTGTAATGACAGTTTGTGTATAGTTTCTGATGAGAAAGAGGTCTGTAACGAATCCACTGAAACACAGAATTCCCGTCAGTTGCAATGCGATAATATTAATACGCTGAACGAAAGGAATGATTTGCTGACTTGCTGGACACTCGACCAGTGGATCGCATTTAAAGGTAAATACAGTTGGTTATTTTGTAGGAACATTTTTCTGTTTTGTGACTTTTCTCCCTTTACGGTAATTATGCCTACATTATTGTGTTATTATTCAACAATTGTTGAATAGTTCAATATCGACAGTAGCCTGATTACGAACGCGTAATCAGACTACTGTTGATTTGACTTTATATACATTGGTGAAAGGGACGGGGAGGTTTGGAGCTTCCTCGAATAGTATTCAAGAGGTAAATACAATTGGTTATTTTATATAGGTCCCCGAAACTTATTAGTTTAGAATTTAATCACTGGGAAAGGGTTTGTGTCCACCTCAAAACTCTGAAACAGAATTTGGAAACATTTTCTGAATAACTTTTTATAAGAAATTTCTGTGATTTCACGATCTATTTCAGGCTTGCAGTCACGAGAACGACCTTTCGTTATCGGAAAAAAGAGCAGCTAATTGAGCTTTCAATTGACAGTGGCTTAAAATGCAATTCCGTGATCATGGTTTGGCTCGATTCTGGATCTCGCCTTCAGTGAGAAGTGAATTTTCCGAATTATTTGAAGAAGTCGAAAATCGTCATGCAATTTTCTACAACCTATCTTTGCGAGAAACGATTTTCATCGCTCCTTCAAATAAAAACAAAATACAGAATTCGTCTTAGTGTATGTGCCGATCTTCGACTGAAGTTGACCAATATTGAGCCAGATATCCAGCAACTCTGCTAGGTCGAGAAGCTCATCCATATCATTAAAAGTAAATAGTAACATAATTATATCATTTTATTTATTTGGTTAATAAAAATTAAAACTTTTTAATTTTTATCCACAAAATTTAATTTTTATCTATATAAATGGCCTGGTTGGCCGACTCTCCAGCCAAAAGGCTGCGAGTTCGAATCCCGCCGTGGGCATGAATGTTTGTGATTGTCTGTGAAAATACTAGTGGCAGTGGTCGGCGGTAGACAGCGTTGGTGTAGATAATGATTGTAGTTGTGGTTGGTGAAGACGGAGAGTTGTAGAGTAGGTACCCTTCCTCGATATGTCTTTGGACTACCTGGAGATGTTATGTAATAATAATATCGACAAGCTTTATATGTTCATCGTGCATCACATAGTTTGAATTTGGCACTTGGAAATGCTATATCTGTGACAAATGAGAAATTGCATTGGCATAATTGAAAAGGTACACAATTTCTTCAATACCCCTAAAAGACGGGACATCCTTATTGTTAATAATATTATAATATTAATATCTTTTAAGATTTATAATATCTTTATTTAGCTTGCAAAAAATATTTGCGTGCACCTTACCATTGTCTAAAATAATGCAAAATTCTGACAGTGATCTCTTAATTGCCCTAAATTTTGTTGATGATGTTGTGGCTCAATTAAATACCGTTCGTGAAACACCAGATTCTTCATTTAAAGATATTTACAATGAAGCATGTACAAAAGCCAATAATTTTAATATTGACATTAAAAAGCCAAGGACTTCATCAAAACAAACATTAAGGTCCAATGTTCCAGCCGATTCTGTAGAAGAGTATTTCAGAACTATTTTCATTCCATTTATTCATCAAATATTGACTCAACTTCATGAACGTTTCACTCGGCACCGCTACATTTTGAAATATATTTTTTTCTCTTCTACCAAATGGAAAAGATGCTCCAACAGCAAGTGCAATGGAAGATTTTCGTCAATTGTGTAAATTTTATGCCGGTGATTTGCCTTATACAAATCCAGCAATTTTGAATGCCGAATTCAAGTTGTGGCATGAGAAATTTGAAAAACCGTTTGCAATAGCTCCATGCAAAAATGTCGTTGATGCAGTTTCAAAGTCTGACAAAATGATGTATCCTAACATTTATAACTTATTAAAAATATTTGCAACGCTTCCGGTAACAACATGTATCAGTGAAAGGTCATTTTCTAACTTACGCCTTTAAAAACATATTTAAGATCTACCATGACACAATCACGATTGAACGGACTGGCTTTGCTATATATATACACACAGAGAGAGATTGATGTAACCACGACTGAAATAATTCAAGAGCTTTGTAAAAAGAAAAGAAAACTGGATTTTATTCTTAAAATAAATTTTTATAATTACCTAATGAATTTTATTGAATGAATGAAATTTAACGAATTTTAGTTGAACAGATAAAAATATTTTTAATGCAAATTCATTGTATTAAAAATATTTTTATCCGTGCAACTCTCCTCCCCCCCCCTCCCCCAAGATTAAATCCTGGGTGCGCTACTGACAGGGTAGAATATAAAACGAAATCAAAAGAGCACTTGATGCGTGCCATCTTGCAAAAAATTATTTGTTTCAAAATGCAAATAAGTCAAATAATACACATTTTGAGTATGGAATAGTAAAAAGCAGAAATTGGACAATCTGCAAATATACTGTAATTAATTATAAACCCTAAAAAATGGTAAAAATTCTATGGATCCGCTGAATAAAAATGGCCGTAACAATTTATAGAATGCCAGGGGGGGGGAATAAAATATAAAAAAAAAACATTTTTTTCATATTTTCATCAAAATATCATGTACCTTCACGGCTTTCATTAGGAAACTGTATAACCAGCTCAAGTAGATAAGGTCATCCTCCTCTTACGTATCTGAAATCCCCTACGTCCGTAGGAGACCAGGTAACTCAACTTTAGTCGAAAGACCAAATGACGGGAATCAAACCTAGGTTTTTCCAACCAAAGCGCTTCGTCTATACCGACTGAGCTACGGAATCATACTCTGAATATTCAGTTCAATATACAGTATTATATATATATATTTTTTTTTTCATTCTACAAAGTTTTGAAGAGAATTTCTTTAGATTTTAAGATTTAAAACCCATCTATACATAAAGATGAGTGCTTTTATAATTGCAAATATACTTTCGAAAAAGAAATTAGGTTTAACAATTTCCATGAACTCAGTATCGGCAATGCAATTTGGCTAGGGTTTTATTAGCACATGGACAACTAAGGCCAAGCTTCATGTCCAAGTTAAAGCATTAGATAGTAAAATAAATATAAAAATAAAATATAAAAATGAAATATTAAAAACATATTAACAAAATTATTTCTAATTACAGATAATTATGCAGGTTAATTTCATGCAACTTTCATGTATTTAAGTTAGACTTACGTATATAATTATTATTATTCTGGCCTCAATGGAGTCAAGACTCATCGCAAGAGGTCCTTCCTAGGAAACACAAAGTCTATCATACCACTCCTTGAACTCATTGACCATTCTTGCTCTCACCACTATCAGGCAATGCATTCACAGTTCCATCACCCTCCACACCCTCTTGCTCACAGCTTTCTTTCATACTTTCCAGGGATGGACCCTTGTTGTTGCTCCTTCCCACTGCTCCACCAAGTGAAAGAACTCCCCAGTGTCCACCCTGTAACTGTCTCTCAACAGTTTAAAAGTCTCGATCATATCGCCTCTCCTTCTATCCACCAAACTCTGCAGTCCACATTCCCTCAGCCGATCCTCATAATTAACATTGTACAGTCCTGAAACCATCTTTGTTATCTGCCTCTGCACCCTCTCCACAGTTAATTTATCCCCTTTGAATCCTGGGGACAAAATTTGAGAACAATAGTCTAAATGTGATCTGATCAGGGTCTTTTTGATATTGATAGAAGAGTTATCAATGGAATGATAACTCTTCTATCTCTGCAGGGCAGTGTCCATCTCAGTATTGCAGCAATCCTCTGGGTTACCTTCACCACCTTTGCAATATGCCCCCTTAATTTCAGTTTCCTATCGATCATCACCCCCAGATCTCTTGTCTCCCCTACTTCCTCCAATACAGCTCCTCCAATTGCATATGCAGCCTCCTATCGATGTATCCCAAACTTCAAGACTACATTTTACTGCATTAAACTGACAACCCCCATGTGTCTAGTTTATTCAAATCCTCTTGCAGGAACACCATTCATAACAGCTCAAGTAATGTAGTAAAATTGCTGAATGCTCTTCCTGAATAAAGCAATGTGATAAAGTGAGAAAGCATAAGATGATTATTTGATCTCATGTAATTAATTTATAATTCTGAAGGTTTGATATCATGTATTTATCTGCCGCCTCTTTCTTAACTGGATGTCTGTACTCTACATGAGGGACAAACAGCAAATGAAAAGAGAACCAAGACAACTTAGCAGTTGTAGATTCCAATGTGGACTAGGATCCAGTATAAGCTAATGGGGATGAAGTTTTTTTATTTTATTATTATTCCTGATACCTCCAAGGAGTCCAAAGACTCGCGGGAGGACACCTACAACTGTCTCAACCACTACACTGACCCTCTACTACTATGAATCATCTCCATCAACGTCATCTACCGCCCACCTCCACAACTAGTATTTTTTGTCTGTAAATTGCGTGCGTTCTGAAGGATCGATTTGTCTATATTTGGGATGAAAAACCAGAGTTTCTGGGAGAAAATAACCCTGCTACCTCCGGATGAGATCGGCTAACTCACCTTCGATTGAAATCATCCAGATAAAGATTCCTCCCGAAGGGAGGAATCTTAAGGATTTAATCTTAAGGAATCCTAAAGATTTAACAAAAGAATTCTATTTGATGAGTATTGGATGTGGTGTGAACCAGAGAACATTTGGCCTATGCAGCTGAGAAAGTCAATAGAAATTAGATATTTCAATAGCATTTTTTTTCTCCTTCTGCATTCTACACCACATTTATATGGCATACACCATCTGTATGCCATACAAATTGTATGGCATACAGCTCAGCAGTATACTTATTGCATTCCAAATGGCATCTGACACCTCAAAATAGGCAATTAGGAAGAACAGAAAATCCAACATATGGTTTGGATCTTAAACTATTTGTATATATGTGCTACACAGCTAATTCCTTAAATGACAGTGAGAGCAGCATGATAGTATACAGCAAACTAGTGTAATATTGAGGGTTTGTATGATCTTTAGATGAATAATAAAAGGCTGAGTGGCAGTCCAACATGCACTGTATTGAAATTTCCTTTACAATATGGGAAAAATATATACTGGTTCACATAAGATGTTCAGGCAATGGATTTCGATAGTTAAATAACTGTAAACAATGAAGTGAAAGGGGTGGTTAGTTCATTTGCTTTGACAAAAAAGACTATAGATTGGTAAGACCACAGTCTTTCTGTCAAACGTGAAATGCACTAACTGATATTCATATTCCCTGATGGTGGATGGGAACATTGAAAGTACCCTCCCTTACAGAAGTATATACCAGTATCTGGGCTTGAAAGATCAGTGCATGACACAGTGTCCTAGGTTTTTCTTGGGGATGAGGAAGTGATGGATAGGATTCAAAAGAGAGTGACCAAGATGATGAATGGACTGCAGAATGTGTCCTATGAGAAAAGATTCAGGTATGTGGACTGCAGAAGTTGATTGATGGGTAAAAAAGAAGAGACGTGATAGGAACATTTTAAATTACTTGAAGGCTTTTATAAGATTGGTGCAAGAGAAATGTTTCAGTATTTGGCTAGAGGGGGGGGAGGGTGCAGAACAAGAGGTCATTCCTGGAAGTTGAGTAAAAGTGTGGTCAGAGGAGTGTGAGGACTACATTTTTCACTTGGAGAGTTGTGAATGAATGGAATGGGTTCAAGAAGAGATATGATAGAATTGTGTGAATAGTTTGGGTCTTCATACTCCCTGGAGATGTCTGTACAATAATAAGAAGGATGGGTGAAGACAGTTGAAATATAAGATTATCAGTCTAAGTTAACTCAGAGCCCGGTAGTAAGTATATCAAATATACTGTAATAAGGAATCCCACTAAGAGACAAATGATTAGTCTCCAGAGTAGCATTTCTCAAAGTGTAGTCTGCAGTGCACTAGTGAGTACTCTGATTTTCCTGTTTGGACTATAAGATCATTTTATTAATAAAGTTTTTTCTAATCTCAGTTTATAAATTTTCAGATACAGTTTAGTATCTAATAATACAATATAATAAAAATCCTATCGATTCACAAAATGTATTTTATGTAATTCACATTTGAGTATAATATAAAAGTTGAATAACAGTATAATATATAACATAGTATGACAACATTTTGCTACATGCTGTATATCTCAGCATTTTATGCTGAATTTATGTCATTTTATGCATAATGACATAAATTCCTCTACAGTGTTACTAAGGTATGCTGAGGAATGCACCAAAAAATCCCATTCTAATTTTCCTCTAAGTTAATTTTCCATAATTCTGCACTTAGGGAAGGCATACGAAGGCTTACCTTTGTATGCCTTCCCTAAGTGCAGGGAAGGCATACGAAGGGGGGGGGGGGGTATGGGATTAGTGAGGCACAGCCACAAAACTTGGAGACACACTGCTCTAGAGTGGTATTAATCTTTACATGTTGGAATAATATGGTTTCTCACACAAGAATTGTGACTGATGCATGATTAGCATTGACAATTCCAAGGACTATTTCCCTTTTTCTTTTTTTTTTTTGTAATGGATTGAATATATATTCATCCCTGCTGTTATAAATGACAATGAACTCTTAGGAATAACAATAACATGCCATAATGTGAGATCATGCAGGACTATATTATCAAGAACATTTTGACAATCCTCTTTTGGAATGGTCTCAACTGATTATCAGTGATAATCAAGACCATAACAACCAGAATACATTATAATAATAATTGAGCGATGGTGAAAAAGTCGTGTTTTGATCTCTTTGGATATTGTATTCTCTTACACAGTATAGGATTTCTACTGTATTGAGGTAAGTTTTCTAGAACTCTTAATATGAAATGTTCTGCTGTATTAATATTCCACATCCCTTTTCTTTTGGCAAGCATGGGAGTAGGTTGAATGTTGTCATTTGCAATACACATACTCAGGCTGTTTTGTAGAGTAGGCTTTATTTTTGTGCTCTTTGTTGAAATAAGCATAGCAGTTCAAACATGATATGCAGTTTGAACACGCCCATATTTCTGACAATTAAAGCATCTCAATAAATTTGTGATGTAGAATGATACAGATCAGGTGATAAACCTGATTTAACAGAAGTAAGTTTAGGTGTATCAAAATTAAGGATGATATTTCTGGTTGGAACAAGAATTACTATCCTTACATATCTCTTCATACAGAATATTAAGGAGATCATTCTGATAAGATCTCTAAAATAATTTAGACCTTTATGAGACTTGATCACAACTGCTATGCTGAGTACTGCTGACATGTTTCTATTAGGATTAATAACCTAGTTTCTTTACTGCTTTTGAAGATTCTACCAATCCTTTTAGATCATTTTGATATAAATGAAACGTGACTACTGGACATACTACTGGACCTACTGTATGTATATAAGAACAATCAATTGAATGCTTCCATGCATGTCTGATCTATTCTGCTTTACTTCTGTCTCTTCATGATATTCTGTTGTTTCCATACTTGGCTGGAGTCCATAGGACAAAGCAAGGCATACATTCTAGTACAGGAAAGGAAAACAAAAGCCTCAGGAGATGGACAGTGAATACTAATAACCTACATTATTTTGGAGATGTTTCGAGGAGGACAATGGGTCTGGGTCAGCAGCTTGATGGAAGTTTTATTTTATTTTTTTTTTGAATATAAGATGAATATAAGGTGCTCCCATACACTGGAGTAGATTACCATCATAACACTAATTGAGATAATGAGACCGGAACAGACCATATTGGTCTGTTCCGGTCTCATTATCTATCCAATATCCTTTTTTGAGATCTACCCTGCCTTCTCTTTCCAATTGGCTTTTATTTTAGTATTTGTTTAGGATGTCGGGTGTTGGCCATTCGGTTTACATGTTCAATCCATTTTTGTTTATAATTGTTTAGTTTTTCTTCTATTGATTTTGTTTTTAGTTCTTTTAAAATCACTTCGTTCCTTTTTTGATCTAATAATGTGTATTTTGAAGTTCTTCTCATAAATCTCATTTCACTTGTTTTTATTCTTTGTTTATTGCCCAAATTTCACTGCCATATAATAATGTGGGCACTGCTAAAGTATTGTATATGTTCACGGTTGTGTCTTTTTGTACTATATTTGGGTTGAGTGTTCCATTTATCAGGCCTATAATCTGTAAAAATTTTGAAGTTTTTAATTTTATGTCTTTGTTCTCTTTCATATGATATTTCATATCCAAGATAACTGAAAGTATTTATTTGTTCTATTATTTTATTATTAATAACTATTTTGCTTCTAACTGGAGTTTGTCCACAAAATGCCATTGTTTTAGTTTTATCTATGGAAATTTTCATTCCAAACTGTTCTACTATAATGTTTAAATTAATATTGCTCTTTGTAAATTGTCTTCCTTATTTGATATTATTACCTGATCATCTGCAATAATAGAGTATTTATTTTGTTATTCCGGGAAATTTCTATACCTTGATTGTTTAAGGTGTTACACTGTATTAATATTTCATTAATGTAAATATTGAAAAGTGTTGGACACAGAGTCTTACTGTCTCCCTGTCTTACTCCCTGGTTTATAGATTGTTTTTCAGACAACTTTTCATTTATTTTTATTTCATTATATTTATATATATTCAATATTGCATGTAGTAAAATATTAGGTATATTTATTCTTTGTAATAATATATCAAACAGTATATATCTTTTTACTTTGTCAAATGCGTTTTCGTAATCTATAAACAAAAGATGAATTTCCAAATTAAATTCTCTTCTTTTTTCTATAAGTAGTTTTAAACAGAAAGCTGCATCCATCGTAGAGTGTTATTATTATTATGTGACACCTCCAGGGAGTCCAAAGACTCACTGAGGGAGAGCACCTACTCTTCATCTCCACCCCTCACAAATCACCAACTACAATGAACTGCAACTACCATCATCATCTACACCAATGCCATCTATCTCCCACCACCATCCACTAGTATTTTCACAGAAAATCACAAATATCCATGCCCATGGTTGGATTCGAACCTGCAGCCTTTTGGCTGAAGAGCAGGTACACTAACCACTTGGCACCAGGCCAGCAACTCCATGTGAAAACATTTCCCACACTTAGATAAAGGATGAAACCAAAAATACAACTCCTTGGCATCTTTAATTCATAGCAGAGTCAGCTGAGTATAAGAATGCAGAAACAAGAATAGGATGGATGTTAGTGGTGGAGCACAACTTTTGACTACAAGTGGGAAGATTTCCTGTTGAAGTGGTGATTACATCTGGTGTGAAGGAGTTCTTGAATTCATTCACACTAAATGCACTCACTACTTCAAGTGTAACAGGTATAGTGTCGGTGATATAGTCTCCCTCAATGAGTGACTGAGGTTTCAGATGATAAAGGTGACACAAACTGAAGACAAGGATATTCTGGATGATCGGAATAATTACTTTGAAAATTATTAAAATAAACAGCAGTAACAAATGGTGAAAATATTCAGGGGAATGAAGTAATGAATACATTTCAGTACTGAAGTTAGAAAAGCTATTAGGAATATAAAAAGGCAGATGGAGCAGACCAAGTAAGCCAGAATATTTTAACAGAAATGCTTCAAAATATGGAGGGAATAAAATTTTACAGTGGCTGTGCCACATACCCAACAAGGTCTGATTAAAATGTTGAACTACAGTTGAGACTAGAGTAGTGCTTGCACTGTACCTCTACAAAAAGAGAAATAAAACCATGTGAGAATTAAAGAGGAATTCTCTGTGAGTGCTCCAGGTATCATCTCCATGCTCCCAAAACTCTTGATGTCTTCTTAAACAGCTCTCAGGATAAATATACTGTACTTCTGTCTAGTAGTAAGGCTTATACAGATTATTCATAACTGTACTTTTTAAAGAAATTATAGCATATACTGAATATTAATTACAATAATTAACAAATATTTCCAATTTTTCGGCAAAGTCAAATTGCCATCACCAGGGATCACAGTATAATATGTGCAAGCAGGCACTAACTTTGGGTAAATAAGACAGTTGAGCGAAATATCCTAAATAGTGGCCTATTGCACTAAAATTGGTGTTCTTAACTTGAACACCAATTTAACTTGACTGTTGGGCTGTAGTCCTAAGGAGGAGGGCTTCCCAAATTTGGAAAGGTTTGGGAAGTTTCTTAAGATTCAGACAGCTTCTAGGAATAGTCTTTCATATTTGTATTTGCTGCAGTGAAATAGTGACCTTTTTCCAGCATGTCATGTGGTGGATATACAAAGCATGGTCAGTAAGTTCTGAGCATGCTATATTGGTGGATGTAGTTCATGTGTTTAGCAATCCTGATGCTGGCTGTCCAGACTGCTTGACCAAAGTAGGACAGTTTGCAACTGCAATGAAATCTGTAAACCCCTAGCAAGTCTATGGGCAGTGGCTGGTCTTTGGTGGAGTGGATAAGAAATGCAAATTTCTTGTGGTCTGCAAGTGGTTTTGCAAGGTTGTATTTCTTTGGGAGTTTTGCTAACTTTTCAGAGTTATTATTTATTTATATTTAGTGTGTGATGTACAGGTCTCAGGATATTACATTTAGATTTGAAATGGGAATTTGAAGATTGGAGGTACATTGAAGCCAATACTTTCCCCATGACTCGAATAGGTCAAAGTTCTGGTCGTTCATTTGTATTGCACTCCTCCAAGGAGTGCAATACAAATGAAATATCTTGGTGGATAGGCAAGGAACTGTTTCCAATTATTTTTGTCCATAATTTGCTTAAGGCTTGGGTCCTGTGAAGCAAAGGAGGGGCTATATTACTGAGAGCTGGGAGCCAGTAGCCAGGAGTAGATCTTAGAGCTCCAGAGATTATTCTCATAGTTTGATTCAGCTGGACATCGACCAAAGAAGCATGTGCACTGTTCAGCCACAGAGGAGCACAATTTTCTGCTGTAGAATAGACCAAAGACAGTGCGGTAGCATGCAGTGTGTTGGCATCAGCACCCCAAGAAGTACCAGGAAGTTTATGCATTATATTATTATGAGTTTTTAATTTTCCAGCAATATTTTCTAGATGATATTTAAATGTCAAACTTCTGTCTAGGGTAACTCCTAGGTATTTTGGATGATTGTTAAATTTCACCTGTTAATTTCTGAAGTAAACTTTTGGGATAAAGTTGGCCTAGATATTACTTAAATGGAAGGATGCTACTTCAGTTTTGTTCAGGTTAGGTTGTAATTGGCATCGTCTAAAGTATTTATCAAGTACAATCAGATCTTCAGTTAAGATGTTCTCAGCTTTTTGGAATGTTGAGTTGCAATGGCAATATCGTCAGCATACATGAATCTCCATGATGTCTCTGGGATATCACTAATATATAAGTTAAAGAGCAACGGAGCAAGAACTGACACCTGAGGTAGGCCAATTTTTAATCTTCAAGAATTTACTTTTGGATTCATTGAGAGATACTCGCATCTATCTGTCTGCTAGTATTTGATTAACACGTTCGCTGCCACGCTACTTTGGCATGGTCTGTTCCCCTACGCCGAGCAGTTTCCTTCTTCAAGGTCAGTACGATAATCTCGTTACCGGAAGTAAACGTCCTACGAGTATACTCGTAGTTGGCTTGTACAGAGCATATACGGTCTATGAGAATACACAGTTTTGATGCTAGCCCCACAAGCCAAGCATTTTGGCTTCTTCAAGGTCACTACAATAATCTCGTTCCCGGCGGTAAGCGTCCTACGAGTATACTCGTAGCTGGCTTGTGAAGCAGGTTCACCTACTACGAGTATACTCGTAGTTGGCAGCGAACGTGTTAATTAGGTTGGCTAGTTTTGTGATGGGATAGTTTCTAGAAATTTTAAAATAAGACCCTCTCTCCACACTGTGTCATAGGCAGAGAGGTCTGCAAATATCGCTATTGTTTTCAATTGTTTTTCATAACCATTCTCTATAAAGGTTGTCAAGGACAGTACTTGATCGCAACAACTTCTGTCAGGTTTGAAGCCAGCCTGTTCCTGTGGAGTTCTATTAAGTATACTTGAAGAAATTCTGTTGTATATCATTCTTTCGAGAAGTTTCAAGCAAATGCTTAACAAGGCAATAGGACAGTAGTTGGAAGCAACTGTAGGTCTTTGCCAGGTTTTAAGATGAAAATGATTTTAGATCTTTTAAAAATTGATGGAAGCATGCCAGAGTCCAGGATATTATTATACATAGCAGTAAGCAATTTAATAGTTTTTGGTCCACAGTTCTTAATGAATTCAGGGTAGATGTTATCGAGTCCAGCCACCTTCCCAGTCCTCAATGAGTTAACTGCCTGGGTAAGTTCCTGGGAAGTGAAAGCCTGAGATAGTGATGATGGTGGAAGATCTGTTTTAAGATTTTTAGTTTTTGTTTCACCTCTCTCTCATAGCTACTCTGTCTTGAGGATATTTAGTCATTGAAACTATATGCTTTGCAATGTGTTTTGGATCTACGGATCCAAAAAAGCTTCCTAATCAGGGACTGAGCTTTTCGGCTGGAATGAGTAAAATTAAAATTGTTAATTGTTTTAATCCATTTGTCTTTTCTAGCATTTTCAAGAGACTTCAGTAGCTCAGTGGCTACTGTAGGGTTGTTATTATTAGTAGAGAATTCTTTATACAGTCTTTCACTGTCACTATTCCAGCCTGGGATATAATCTCTCCTAAAACCTCTTGGAATGATTTGTCTGGCAGCACCAATAATAATAATGCCAACAAATCTATTGTAATTGTTTACAGTGGACTTTATAAATCTTATTACAGTGTCAACCTGTTTCTTAAAAGAATTCCAGTCAGCTTTGAGAAACTTCCACCTAGGTTTTAATACTGTTCTTATGATTGGAATATTTAGCCTACTTTATAGATTATAGGTCGATGTTGGCTATTTGGAAAATTGTCTAAGACTTTCCTAGAGATGGGGATGTGGCCACCATTATCATCCACAATACAGAAGCACAAATCAGAGTTATATCCTCTTTTCCATCTAGAGGAGAGAAAGCTCGGTTTATTCAGATGTGGCCTGGATATATATGAAATGGCAATAGACCTTGTGTAGTCTTGGGGTTTTAATATTTTCTAGATTTGGTGGGCTAAGAAAGTGTTATTGCTGAATTGGTGGATTGCCGAATGTGGTGAAGTTCAGTGGTTAGGGCACTTTTAATCTGAATTAATTAATTCTGCCCTGTTATATAAGGTTTTTATAATCCTATACAATTGGGTGTTGGTGAATGTATCTACACATGTGGATTTTTCTGTCAACAAAGAATTCCAGGGATCCATCAGGCTGGAGTGTAATCAAAGTGTCTAGTTAAGGAAGACTGTTGTTTTCCTTTTCAAAGGTAAACCAAATCCTGGAATATTAGTTGTCTAGATGTGTTAAGAAAACTTTAACATCATCCAAACGATGTGGCCAAATGGAGAACACATCTGAGTAGCACAATCAAACCATGGGTTTATGTGGGTCAGAGTTTAAGGCTTTCTAAACTGAACATTTCAATAATGAAGAAATATAAGAATTCTTTGAATCATTTGAGAGATTAACTAGCATACAGAAAGGAAAATGTTGACATTTTCCTTTCTGTATGCTATTTCTGGGTGGAACTGGATGTAGAAGTATGTATAAGAAATAAATCACAAATCTATAAAAGTGTGAGGGGGGGGAAGAAAGAGATTAATAATAATGGTAAATAAATACCTGGAAGATTTCTGCTCAGCTTAGTCAGTGCAGGTGGGTTTTTTTCTAGACTGAAAAGGATAAGGATCCATTGGGTTGGCAGGTAACTAGAGTGTCAAAGAAGGGAAGGCAGTTATTGTTTTCCTTTTCCATTGTGAATCAGATCCTCAAGTGTTGTTGCCTGTTGGCATTTATAACATATCCCTGCTGTGTGGCCAAATGGAGACCATGTCAACATAACATACCCATATTCTAGGTTTGAGAGGGACAAAGATTAGGACCATGTTTTTAAAATGTTCCACATAAAGATTGGCAGGAGACAGGGAGAGCATACAGCTGTTCCATCAATCTGCTTGTAGGTTTTTCTCCAAGTAAAATAGAGTGCATGACCAAGGTATAAGGCTGGAAGATAGTCTGAATGAGTTCTAAGGTTTCTTTTAAGAATGCATTACTGAACAGGAAGTATATCAAAACTGACCACGTCAGTATCTGAGGATCACATCCAACAAGCAATATGGGTCTCAAGAGTATGTTCTATTTGTGTATTTTTTGGAGGGATAGAGACCCATAAACCCAGGTAGGTCCAGGATATCAGTTTTGAACAGTTTTCAAAAAGTCAGTTCACAACTTTGTCTAATAATTTTTCAAAAGCTTTTGTGTGTGTGTTTGGGTAGAGTCAGTGTTAATTAGAAGGTATGTTGATTGAACTGAGCAAAATTGGCATTTTTCAATCATATGCAGAGAGTAATCAGATATTACAGTAGCATTACCCTTATCTGCTTTGGTGATGTTCTGTTTTGTTTTTTAGTGCGGTCAATTCTGCATATGATAATTTTCATTTTGGAGGCTTTGCTGACTTTAAAATGATGGTTATGTCTACAAAATTAAAATCCTGGAAAATGGGTGCAATAGTAATACATATTTTTATCTAATTATATACACAGTATATTGCTTTATTTAATTAAGTAATTTGTATATGATATATAATGTATGTTGCAAATTCATATCTACCATTTGCTTGTCACATGCACGAGCAACTCAGGCAATATGGATATGGGAGTTGAGTTAGAAATATAGCAACTGCTATTTGCTTGGATACTACACATGGCATCAATGGCAGAACCTATCAAATTATGATATTGGAAAAGATATTAGCATTTATGAATATATGAGAAGAGGTAATATGAGATGGTATGGTCACTTAAACAGGACAGGAGACATGAGAACATAAGGAAAATAACCAAAGGAATAACAAGATCTAAGTGGACTGATGAAGTTACTCATGTCTTACAACACCAAAATGTAAAACTGACAATATTGGAGACATGGATCAAAGAGTAATTTGGAAGAAATTTGTTGATAGGAAGCTAGTAATAATGAAAACTTGCACAGGACTATCATAGTATTCTGTATTGTGGGCAGGACGCTAGAAACATAACTTAAATCTACTAGCCACACACAAAAAAAACTATACTCACTCAAGATATTTCGTCTATTTTATAAAAATATTGTTATAGATTAAAAAAAATAAAAACAAAATAATATATTTTTTCAATTTTCACTATACATCACATGTAATTATTCAGAAATATCCTTTCCTTTAATATTGGCTTAAAATGTACACCACAACACAGCTCATTTACATAAGGATTTCATATATCCTCCAATATGTTTTTTCTTGAATAGAGTGACTGATGCAGAGGACATAGTGGAATTGTTCAATGAACACTTTATTGGAGTATTTCATCCTAGAGGAGTTAGTTTTAATGCTAGAGGGATAGGACTGGTACGAGGTCTGGAGGAGAGTGTGTTTCAGATACTGAGTACTCTGGATGTCAGTAAAGCTGTGGGACTGGATGGTATTTCGCCACGAGTTTTGAGAGAATGTGCTAGGGAATTGACAGTACCTTTAACGTGGCTTTTCAATGAAAGTCTGGCTTTGGCAAAGGTGCCCAGGGAATGGAAGGAAGGTAAGATAGTGCCATTGCATAAGGGTGGTAACAGACTGGAAGTGTCTAATTATAGGCCAGTCTGTGTGTCATCAGTAGTTGTTAAGATCTTGGAGAAAGTAGTGAGGGACTGTGTACAGCATTGGACAGATGAGGGTAATGTTATCTGTGAGAATCAACATGGATTTGTGAAAGGACGCTCTTGTTTTAGCAATATGCTAGCCTTTTATAATAAAGTTACAAGAACATTAGATGAGGGAAAGGCATATACTGCAATTTTCTTAGACTTGGCGAAGGCATTTGACAGGGTGCCACATGATAAGCTGATATTTAAGTTGCAGCACATGGGTCTGGATGTCAGATTGGTCAACTGGATTCAGGATTGGCTGTCTGATAGGTATCAGAGAGTTGTGTATGGTGGAGCAGTTTCCAGGAGGCAGAGGGTTACAAGTGGGGTCCCACAGGGCTCAGTACTAGGACCTATATTGTTTAACCTTTATATCAATGACATAGCCAGTGGATTGCAGGGGGATATTCAGTTGTTTGCGGATGATGTGAAGCTAGGAAGGATTATTAGTAATAGCGCAGATGTGGTAGCCCTGCAAGAGGATTTAAATAAGCTAGATAGATGGGCAAATGAATGGGGGTTTCAGTTTAATGCAGCAAAATGTAAGGTCTTGAGGTTTGGGAAACATCGATGGGATGCTGCATACTCTATGGGAGGAGTTATACTGGAGGAAGTAGGGGAGATAAGAGATCTGGGGTTGATGACTGATAGAAACCTGAAGTTTAGGGAACATATTGCAAAGGTGGTGAAGGTAACACAGAGGATTGCTGCTATTATGAGAAGGACACTGACCTGCAGAGATAAGAGGGTTATCATTCCGTTGTATAAGTCTCTGATCAGACCACACTTGGACTATTGTTCTCAGATTTGGTCCCCAGGATTTGAAGGGGATAAATTAACTGTGGAAAGGATACAAAGACGGATGACAAAGATGGTTTCAGGACTGTACAAGGATAGTTATGAGGATCGGCTGAGAGAATGTGGACTGCAGAGTTTGGTGGATAGAAGAAGGAGAGGTGATATGATTGAGACTTTTAAACTGTTGAGAGGTGGTTACAGGGTTGACATTGGGGAGTTCTTTCGCTTGGTTGATCAGCGGGAAGGAGTGATGACAAGAGGCCATCCCTGGAAGTTACGAAAGGAAACTGTGAGCAAGAGGGTAAGGAGTGGTTTCTTTGTGTGGAGGGTGGTTGAGCCGTTAAATGCATTGCCTGATGGAGTGGTGGGAGCGAGAACGGTCAGTGAGTTTAAAGAGTGGTATGATAGACTTTGTGTTTCTCAGGGGGGGGGACCTCCCCTCAATGAGTCTTTTGACTCCTTGGAGGCCTGAATAATAATAATAATAATAATAAAATACCACTTATCAACCGAAGGAAAGGTTAGCAAAAACTTGTTTTGCTACTAAACTTTCCTCTCCCATTCTGTTTAATTTACCATACCATGTTAGATTATCCCTACTCTAATCACACATTCTTTAATACAGTTTCTTGATATCTTCTTTTAATGTGGTTCGGCCATTGATGCCATCTGTTCAGGCTTCTAATTTTTCTTACAACTCCCTCATATCTGTGGTCTCCAATCTTTGACCAAGTGCTTAACTTCTAACTTAACTCTCTCATATCCATGCGATATGAGAGAGAGAGAGAAAGATAAAATTGATTTGAACAATTCTATACTGCTAGTTTAGTGTTTTGGCTACTTTCTTATAAATTTATGCTTATTCTGTTTATTTCCAAACTTAATTTGCCAATTTCACTAAGCATTGCACCTACATAGCTGAAATTTACTTATTCCATAGGTTCTCCACTGAGACTATAGCTGAAATTTTCTATGTTCCTGCCTATTTTAATAGTTTGTCCTTTTATTGCTGATTTTTAATGACAAATTAAAATCAACAATTTGTTACAGCTGTTATTCAATTTAGTTAGTGAATGCTGGAGACTTGCACTGAATTTATTTAGGAGTATATATATCTGATTACAGCAAAGAGCTAAGTTTGATATCGGATTCTAATATCAGGTTCCATAAATAGCATTAAACCTGATATTAGAATCAATTCACATAGATGCTGCACCCTTGTCTTATACCTGATTTTACATCAAACAATCTTCCTGGCTGTCCTTCAACTCTATCCTTAAATATAAAACTTAAATATAGAATATGTAAAATGTAACATTTATCCCATATAATTGTAGCCTTTGAAAAGTTTTCCTCTGGGTACCTTGTCATAAACCTTTTCCAGATCTACAAAAACTTAAGTACGGTTTCTTGTTATATTCCCATCATTTTTCAACTGTCGTAAAGTAAAAATCTCATGTTGACAATCTCCATTTGTCAAGATTGTCAAAATGAGACTGTCATTGACAATCTCTGTTTGCCCTGAACGCAGCTTGTTCTTCTCCACGTTTCCCTCCCAAAAGTTTTTTTTTTGGCCTTTTTTTTCAAGAATGAATTAGAAATTAACAATGAATTACAAACTTTTATTTAACACTGTCAAGTTTGCACCTGCAATTTATGCAAGACTAGCTGATCCTACAGGTAGTGCAAGACCAAGGCAACTCGTGGTAAAGGTGGCCCCTTGCCTTTAATACAAAACATCATACATCCCCTTCTTGGAGATGTGTTTTGGCATTAAGGGTAAATATTAAGATTAGTGATCAGAGCTTGCTCCACCTTTACCACGAGTTGCCTTGGTCTTGCACTACCTGTAGGATCAGCTAGTCTTGCATAAATTGCAGGTGCAAACTTGACATTTTGTCTGTTTGCTTACTTGGGAAAAATGGAGTAAAACCAGGTTTAAAATTGCTTGGTATCTTTAACATAACTAGACCCAAGTTAAAAATACTTTCTACTTTTATTTAACACTGTGGTTTCCATATAGGCATGTGGGTGCCAATACCAAATTCTCTTCAATTCCCTACACGTAGTTCATGATATGAGTCGGAAACATCCTTTATTAAATGCTTCGATCAATTGCTGCACACAGGAAGTTCTATTTGTCTATACAAGCCTTCTTGGGTAATCTCCAGATTGAGTCTAGTAGTAAGACTTATACGTTGGTTAGACATAACTGGTAATTAATTTACGGAATTAACAACGCATATGAAGTATTTAATTAAAGATAACTTTAATGAATCACAGAAGTGATTCATTAAAGTTATCTTTAATTAAATACTTCATATGCCTTGTTAATTCCGTAAATTTAATTAAAGATAACTTTAATGAATCACAGAAGTGATTCATTAAAGTCTTTAATTAAATACTTTAATTAAATACTTCATATGCGTTGTTAATTCCGTAAATTAATTACCAGTTATGTCCAGATTGAGTGTCTTAGGACAAACCTCTTAGACAAGCACATGGGTTATCTTTTTTTTCCCACTGATTAAACACCTGGGATATCTCACCTTTTGAGAAACCAGTGGTCTCTACTGTTTTCAAAATTGTGGCTCCAGCCAGACAAGCACCCACAATAAGACCTTTATTAAACTCTGAAAGATCCTTTGTTTTTTCCATTGTGATGAACACTATTGATGATTGCTGACTAGCACATTCTTGCCTAATATACTTGCCTAGAAAATGTGATGCAAGTGACCAAGTATTTTGCACATACACTGTGTGTGTGTGTGCAAAATATTTATGTAACCATTTATAGTGACATTTATGTAACCTGCATAAAGGTTTCTAATTCAGTAACCAGTATGTGTATGTTCATGCAATACCAGAGTGAGCATTAGGAACACAGGATGGTAACAGTTCTCTACCATATTTTCATGCTACTTTCACCTCTAACTATGATCACACTAATCTGTAATGATAACAGAGACCACCTGCAAACTAATTTCCAAAAACTTAAGCTTTATTCTCCTTTAATAGATGGCAATTATGAGAGCTCTATTCCAATCACCTGGAATTCAAACTTCTCACTAGGCCTCTGAATTATTATTATTATTCAGGCCTCTATGGAGTCAAAAGACTCATCATGGGAGGTCCTTCCTAAGAAACACAAAGTCTATCAAGACTCATCGAGGGAAGGTCTCCCCTAAGAAACACAAAGTCTATCATACCACTCCTTAAACTCATTGACCGTTCTCGCTCTCACCACTCCATCCGGCAATGCATTCCATGGCTCAACCACCCTCCATGCATAGAAACCACTCCGCACCCTCTTGCTCACACAGTTTCCTTTCGTAACTTCCAGGGATGGCCTCTTGTCATCACTCCTTCCCGCTGTTCAACCAAGCGAAATAACTCCTCAGTGTCAACCCTGTAACCACCTCTCAACAGTATAAAAGTCTCAATCATATCACCTCTCCTCCTTCTATCCACCAAACTCTGCAGTCCACATTCCCTCAACCGATCCTCATAACTATCACTGTACAGTCCTGAAACCATCTTTGTTATCTGCCTTTGTACCCTTTCCACAGTTATTTTATCCTCTTCAAATCCTGGGGACCAAATCTGAGAACAATAGTCCAAGTGTGGTCTGATCAGGGTCTTATACAACGGAATGATAACTGTTTTATCTCTGCAGGTCAGCGTCCTTTTCATTATTGCAGCAATCCTCTTGTTACCTTCACCGCCTTTGCAATATGTCCCCTAAATTTCAGGTTTCTATTAATCATCGACCGCAGATCTCGTCTCCTCTACATCCTCCAGTATAACTCCTCCTATAGAGTATGCAGTGTCCCATCGATGTTTCCCAAACTTCAAGAACTTACATTTTGCTGCATTAAACTGAAACCCCAATTCATTTGCCCATCTATCTAGTTTATTCAAATCCTCACGCAGGGCTGCCACATCTGCACTATTACTAATAATGCTTCCCAGCTTCACATCATCTGCAAACAACGGAATATCCCCTTGCAATCCACTGACAATGTCATTGATTAAAGGTTAAACAATATAGGTGCCAGCACTTAGCCCTGTGGGACCCCACTTCTAACCCTCTGCTTCCTTGAAACTGCCCCACCATACACAACTCTCTGATAACTATCGGACAGCCAATCCTGAATCCAGTTGACCAATCTGACATCCAGACCTATGTGCTGCAACTTAAATATCAGCTTATCATGTGGCACCCTGTCAAATGCCTTCGCTAAGTCTAAGAAAATGGCAGTATATGCCTTTCCCTCATCTAATGCTCTTGTAACTTTATCATAAAAGGCTAGCATATTGCTAAAACAAGAGCGCCCCTTCACAAATCCATGTTGACTCTCACAGAGAGCATTACCCTCATCTGCCAAATGCTGTATAAGGTCCTTCACTACTTTCGCCAAGATCATACTAACTACTGATGACACACCAACTGGCCTATGATTAGACACTTCCAGTCTGCTACCGCCCTTATGCAATGGCATTATCTTACCTTCCTTCCATTCCATCGGCACCTTTCCTGCAGCAAGACTTTCATTGAAAAGCCAGGTCAAAGGCTCTGTCAGTTCCCTAGCACATTCTCTCAAAACTCATGGTAAAATACCATCCAGTCCCACAGCTTTATTGACATCCAGAGTACTCAGTATTTGAAACACACTCTCCTCCTCTATCTCTAAACCACGAACCTGCCCTATCCCTCTAGCATTAAAACTGACTCCTCCAGGATGAAATACTCCAATAAAATGTTCATTGAACAATTCCACTATGTCCTCTGCATCAGTCACTCTATTCCCATTTTTATCCCACAATATCATTCTTCCACTGTCATTTCTCCTCCTACTGGCCACATATCTAAAAATTCCCTAGGATTTTCTTTGGATCTTAAGGCCAATCTCCTCTCATATTCCCGTTTCGTCTTCCTTACCATATTAGTCACTCTTCTGGTCTGTGTCTTATACTCTTCACCTGTCTCCTTATATCTCTTCCATAGCCTCTTTTTCGCATGCAATTCCTGTTTAATATTGTTTGTCATCCATTTTACTCCAAAATGTGTCCTCTTGTTCACTAGTGGTATACAACTTACCATTGCTGCCGACAAATATTCTTTCATAATTGTCCATGCACTAATGATATCCCAGCCTTACAATTCCTCCCTCCATGAAGCATAGCTACTGTAAAACTTTAATATCATCTACTTGAATATCATCTACTCTAGCTGCCTTTCCACATTTCATTTTTGATAGTGTTATCATTGCACAGACTTCAGTAGAGTGAAAACATACAAGAAATGTGTTACCAGCATTTCCTCCTAATATCAAAGGAGCATCACAGCATTTTTTCCCATGAAAGAAACAGATGGGATAGAACTAATTTACTTCTCAGCTAGTGCATTATTTCATGCAAATGACTGTTTTGATGTATTTCATGTCATCAGGAGAAGTAAGTGAATAAACTAAACAACATAACAAGTAACATACATAATAAAATATTTGATGGTCAGTCCAATAACAATGGAAAATTGGCATCCGCTAAGAAGTGTATGCTGGTTCGTGGTCTGCTGCAAACTGCATGCATGTCATGTTGAATTAAAGACCAGACTTTATGCAAATTCATCCCTTCATCCCTTGTTATTTTTGTTGCACTATTGAGGATGTTTAATCATTTCAGCTGATTCCTTGAACATTCAAGAAAAATCTATAATTTTTGTTGAGCATTTTGGTTTGTTGCCATAATACCTGATGTCTGGTTTCAACTGTATGTGCTGCCTGTGCTTATTTTTTGTGTTTGCTTTTGTTCTCTATGTCCTTGATGTGTTCAGATTGGTATACTTCTCCTTACTGCTTGTTCCATGTATTACAAAACACAGATAGAGTTGATCTTGTAGACATCAGGCTTTTTTTTTTTTGAAATGGAGAAGTATTCGAGGTTTCAGATTACAGATCTTGTTTGTGTGTGTGTGGGGGGGTAGAAATTTGTATTTTATAGTATCCTTGGTATTTTATCTGACTATATATAAAGGAGTATCACAGTTCTTCTAGTCCCATTTTTTTACATTCATCTATCTTGGAGGACAATACTGAATTTTGTTGACTAATGTTCTATTGTAATTGTTGTTTGGTAGGATGCCTACCAAATTGGATTTTTTGAATAATGCTTATATAGTTCATTCTACCGTTTACCTATAAAAGCTTCTCAACTTTGTTTTTAACACTTTTGGGTTCTACTTTTCAATGTGATACTCATTTTATCCTGCTTAAAACTAAGTGATGACCACTTCAAATTTCATATCCTCTATATACCCTTGTATCCTGAAGCACAAAGTTATCACAATCAACAATAACAGTTAATGAGGCTTTTCTTATTTCTTTTGTCTTCTCTGCAAATGTTTATGTTGGAACATGGTGTAAGAAATGACTACTCAGTATCCTGAGTAGAAATCCAGCAGGTACTTATATTATTAGTTAAACCTTTTTTTTTGTCAAATTTTACAAAAACATTTCTATATGCTTGATGGAGCAGAATTCATTTCATACTCTGTTGTTTATATCTGTAAGGATTACTTTATCCATTTTCTTTATGTGAGCTGCCTGTTCTAGTAACTTGAAAAATTTCTCAAACTCTTCCTTAGGAGAGCCTTCTTTAGGACCATAGGCACAAATAAGTTTCATTCTTCATTTCCCCATTTTGAAGTTTGCCCACTTGGCAACCACTTGAAGCTGCCATTTAATCAAAAATTTTATCTTTATGTTTGGAGTTGGATGCTATCACTACTCCTTTCCTTACTACTGCCTGAACATAACATCCTATACTTGCAAGATCTCACCTGTTTTTGTCTTCTGTCTCAATAATGCCAGTTACGTCCACATCTGCAAGTTTGATTTCCATTCCATTAATACTCCTTGTGTTGATGGTTCCTATCTTGAATTCTTCTGACATTGGGTTTGTCGTTGTTCTAGATGTTGAGTTGGAGTTCGTTCCAGTAGCTGATTCTTCAATGTTTGTCATAGAGAGTTTATTTTTTTCACTTGGTTAGACTATAATAAGTTTAGTTTAATCCTTTATCCAAGTGTGAGCAAACAAAGTTTGCGCCTGAAAGTATCTTCAGGACCGGGGTAAGGTAGTACAACACCGGGAAACTCATTGCAAAGGTGGAGAAAGATCTCATCACTCCTATCTCAGTATCTCCCATAATGCAAAGCACATGTCCTTGCGGATATGTGTAATTCTATGCATTAAGAGGACCACTATCTAGACTAGTTTCGACCTTTATATAGGTGAAGCGGGCTCTAAAAATAAGACGATCCCGAAAGATCGCCCAACTCAGCGTTGTTCCACTCAATGATAGGCTCCATCCATTTATGTTTAAATTTTTTCTATTACTGATTCCTGGTTTAATTCTTTCATAATTTCTTCATTTCTTTCATCATCAAATAGAGTATACTTCGCAGTTTTTCTCATAAACTTCATTTCAGCTGTTATTAATCTTTGTCTTTTTGTTTTATTGTCCAGATTTCACTTCTATACAATAGAACTGGTAGGGCTAATGTATTGTATACTTTTATTATTATTCAGGCCTCCATGGTGTCAAAAGACTCATCACGGGAGGTCCTTCCTAGAAAATACAAAGTCTATCAAGACTCATCGAGGGAGGTCCCTCCTAGGAAACACAAAGTCTATCGTACCACTCCTTAAACTCATTGACCGTTCTCGCTCTCACCACTCTATTAGGCAATGCATTCCATGGTTCAACCACCCTCCACAAAGAAACCACTCCTCACCCTCTTGCTCACAGCTTTCTTTTGTAACTTCCAGGAATGGCCCCTTGTCATCACTCCCTCCTGCTGTTCAACCAAGTGAAAGAACTCCCCAGTGTCAAGCCTGTAACCACCTCTCAATAGTTTAAAAGTCTCAGTCATATCACCTCTCCGTCTTCTATCTACCAAACTCTGCAATCCACATTCCCTCAGTCAATCCTCATAACTAACATTGTACAATCCTGAAATCATCTTTCTTATCTTAATTTATCCCCTTCAAATATTGGAGACCAATTCTGAGAACAATAGTCTAAGTGTGGTCTGATCAGGGTCTTATATAATGGAATAATAATGCTTTTATTTCTGCACATCAGCGTCCTTCTCAGTATTGTGGCAATCCTCTGTGTTACCTTCACAATATCTCCCCTGAATTTCAGGTTTCTATCAATCATCAACCCCAGATCTTGTCTCCCCCCACTTCCTCCAGTACAACCTCCTGCAATAGAGTGTGAAGTGTTCCAAAGCTCAAGACCTTACCTCTTGCTGCATTAAACCGACACCCCCATTCATTTTCCCATCTGTCTAGCTTATTCAAATCCTCTTGCAGGACTACCACATCTGTACTATTAATAATAACCCTTCCCAGCTTCACATCATCTACAAACAACTGAATATCCCCCTGCAATCCACTGACAATGTCATTGATATAAAGGTTAAACAATATAGGTCCCTGTACTGAGCCGTGTGGGACCCCATGTAACTTTCTGCCTCTTTGAAACTGCTGCACCATACAAAACTCTCTGATACCTATCAGACAGCCAATCCTGAATCCAGTTGACCAACCTGACATCCAAACCAATGTGCTGCAACTTAAATATCAGCTTATCATTTGGCACCCTGCCGAATGCCTTCGCAAAATCCAAGGAAATGGTGGTATATGCCTTTCCCTCATCTACTGCTCTTGTAACTTTATTATAAAAGGCTAGCATATTTACTAAAACAAGAGCACCCCTTAACAAATCCATGTTGACTCTCTCAGATAACGTTACCTTCATCTGCCCAATGTGTATACAGTCCCTCACAAATTTCTCCAAGATCTTAACAACTACTGATGACACACAAATTGGCCTATAATTTGATACTTCCAGTCTGCTATCTCTTATGCAATGGCACTAACTTACCTTCCTTCCATTCCCTAGGCACCTTTCCCTTAGCCAGACTTTCATTGAAAAGGCCAGGTCAAAGGAGCTGTCAGTTCTTTAGCACATTTTCTCAAAACTCATGGTGAAATACCTTCCAGTCCCACAGCTTTACTGACATCCAGAGTACTCAGTATTTGGAACACACTCTCTTCTCTTCCTGCACCTCTAAACCTTGAACCTTCCCTATCCCTCTAGTATTAAAATTTACTCCTCCAGGATGAAGTACTCCAATAAAGTGTTCATTGAACAATTCCACTATGTCCTCTGTATTAGTCACCCTATTCAAATTTCTATCTCACAATATCATTCTTCCACAATCATTTCTCCTCCTACTGGCTGCATAGCTAAAAAATTCCTTAGGATTTCCTTTGGATCTTTGGGCCAATATCTTCTCATATTCCAGTTGTGCCTTCCTTACCATACTAGCCACTATCCTGGCTTATGTCTTATATTCTTCATGCATCTGCTCTCCACCCATCTCCTTTTATCTCTTCCATAGCCTCTTTTTCACATGCAGTTCCTGTTGAATATTGTTTGTCATCCACTTTACACCAAATTGTATCCTCTTCACTTGTGGAATACAGCTTACTATTGCTGCTAACAAATATTCCTTTACAATTTCCCAAGCACTAATGATATCCCAGCCTTCCAGTTCCTCCCTTCATGAAACTTCCCCAAGTTGATATCTAAGACTATCATAATCTCCTGCATTATAATTCCACATACGTTCCCATCTCTTTGATACTCCTGCATGTCTATTCATCTTCCAAGTCAAAACACATGGTCACTCTCTCCAACTGGTGGGAGAGATGTCATATCAGTTATTATCAACTCTTCTGATGCTATGATCATATCCAAAACTCTTGAATCCCTTGTTCCCTCTACTACATGGTGCCTAAGACATTTGTCCCTCAAGAATTCTAGAAATTCCATTCCCTTATTGCTACATGCATCTTCCTCTTCCCAATTTATACCGCTGTAGTTAAAATCTCCCATAACAATCATTCTTCTTGCACTTGCCAAACTCAACTGTCTAAACATCTCCTGGTCCCCACCCTCTGTGCTCTTGGTTTGTAGCAACACCTCACTAAATATCCTGTCTTGCCCACCTCTACCTCACACCATATGCTTTCAAAATTATTAGTGTCACTGCCTTCCAAAGTCTCCACTCTTAGACAACATAAGTTGTCACTTATCATAAGCAGTATTCTACCACCTCACTTTCCCTCTCTATCCCCCTTGAAAAATGCTGTACCCTGCTACTTCTATTCCTGTTATTATATCCTCTTCAGTCATCCATGTCTCAGTGATCCCAATAATCTTTGGCCAGGGTGATGCTATCTACACCACCAATTCCTCTCCCTTGTTCCTGATACTCCTGGCATTAGTATAAAGCATAAAAATGCCAATGTTTCTATACCTAGCATTAACCCCCCTCTAGACTCCACTGGGCTTGGCATTACCTGATGTCGTTTCCCCTTCTCCCAAGTACCTATTCCCACAAGAGGCCACCCCTGCTACCATCCACCCTGGGTATTCTAGTTTCCCTGCATTGACACACCGACTTGTTTAGAACAGCAATCTCTCCAGATGCCTACATCCTTCCTCATTCAAATGCAAGCAGTCTCTCGCATACAATTCCTTTCTGTCCTCAAATGCCCTCCATGCATCCACATATTCCAATCCTCTCTTCTGACAGATTCTAGCTATTATGTTATTCAATATTCTGCTCAGCTCGTCACTATCATACCTAGGCAATACGCACACAATCTTTCCTCTCTGCATTTTCTTTTGCACCACCTCAAGCAAGAATCTCATATCTCTCGATGCCCAATTTACATTGCCTCTCAAGTCATTCGTTCCTACCATCACAATCATCTCATCCACCCTTTCACCCCTCTTAACTGCCATAGCCACAATTCATCATTCCTCCAGGCAAATACTCCTAACACAACCTGTCTTGCACACTGCAGATCACTGAGTCCCCATACATTACACCTCTTACCACTCTGTTCCTCGATTACTCACCTGCATCCCTCACTCTCTCTCTTCAATAACACTTTTTCTCTGTGTTCCCCTATTTATCTGCCTTCCTGATATCACTATCTCTGGTTCCAGTGCTCCCTCGCATTCTTCTTATTCCCTGTCTCCTACTATTTTCATTCTCTCCTCTTCTATCACTCCCATAACTCTCTCATTCCCTCTCTTCTACTATTCCTATTCTCTCCTCTTCTTTCACTCCCATAACTCTCTCATTCCCTCTCTTCTACTGTTCCTATTCTCTCCTCTTCTACTGTTTCAATTCTCTCCTCTTCTATCATTCCATTAACTCTCTATCATTCCCTCTCTTCTACTGTTCCTATTCTCTCTTCTATCATTCCCATAACTCTCTCTCATTCCCTCACTTCTACTGTTCCTATTCTCTCCTCTTCTACCATTCCCATAACTCTCTCTCATTCCCTCTCTTCTACTGTTCCTATTCTCTCCTCTTTTACCATTCCCATAACTCTCTTTCATTCCCTCTCTTCTACTGTTCCTATTCTCTCCTCTTCTATCATTCCCATAACTCTCTCTCTGAATCCTACTCTGATTCGCCTTGCATTCATCCCTTCCATTCGCCTAATCTAATCTTCCACTTCTCATCTCATTCCCTAGACATTGCACCTGCTCTTTCAGCTCATCTATCTCTCTCTGCAAGTCAGGCACTCTTGTTTGCCATTCATCCTCCCAATTGAGACCATCTCCAAAAACTTCACAATTATTCAACCTTTCCACACTCCCTGCTTTCATTTTTTCATTCATATTTCTCTCACTACTCTCGCCCTCTATCATGCAACTCATCTCTATGTAGAGAATCTCCAGCCTCTGACTCAATGATGTCCATTATAGTCTCAACGAGATCAGTTGTAGTCATCTCTAACTCACCAAGTTCCTCCCATTGCCTACATCTTGCACATATACGTTTTCTAGTATGGTTTGTTTTTGTACTAGGTTGGTTTAAATATAGAATTAATTACACCTATTATTTTCAATTATTTTGCAATTTTTAGGTTTATATCTTTTTCATTTTCATATGCAATCATACATCCTAGGTAGTTAAATGAATTCACCTGTTCTAAAATCTTGTTATCTATTACTATTTTAGTTCTTACTGGATCTTGTCCTTTAAAGGCCATCGTTTTTGATTTTTCTGTTAATATTATCATTCTATAATCCTTGGCTATCTCATTTAAATTCAAAATATCTTTCTGTAAGAATACAATAAACAATAGGAATAATTATAATTCATCCATCAGATAGCATAAATTTGAAGGAGAAAAAAAAGATATATTCGAGGATAAAATCATCAAAGTTAATAAAAATCAATTGCTTAAATTTTTATTTAATGTCTAAACAATTGATTGAGCTACTTTTTACGAAAAATTAAGTAAAAATGTTTGAATAGTGCTTGATGTTTTCATCTTGTCGTGCAATTTGCAATAGCTGCCGATTGCTTTATCAAGATTTCAGCAGACTTCGAAGCTTAGTTCCATATCAGGATCAGCATTAAAGAATATTTCCTTAGCATGTTCGATATGATTGAAAACTAGATCAAGTTCTTATAGGTATTATTTCTGGGAAAATTCCCATGATACTCCTCTAAGCAAATATTATTTTTATGGCTATTTAGCCTATTTTTATTTAAGAGTGCCACTTTTATATAATGTCATTGGCATTTTACTCAAATTTTAGGGCATTACTGATGTGTTATATAGACAGATACATGAGGAATATATAGGAGGAATAATTTGGACATACTTTCGTAGGATGTTGCTGGCTGTCTTCTTATTCAGTGGCATCCCGGCATGTGCTGATATACATTCATCTGCTGTTAAAGGAAGTATGATTCAAAGGAAGGAGAGTTGGAAAATGTGGGGGGGTAGAGAGGTGTGGGAGAATTATTGACGAGGCATGGGATATGTGAACTTTTTGAAAAACCCAGGTTTTTTTATGTTATTAAAGATGGGCAGAGAATACATATGGGAGGGGAGTGAAAATAGAAATTTTTGGGGAAGGCGGAAAGGATATGATGGGATAAGATCAGGGGTGGGAGTAACAGGATGCAAATCCGTTTTGACAGTGCGTTGTCTTTGGAGCTCATGGGGAAGTGGAGGCTATGTCATGCCAGCTTAGTGTTTCTGTCTTCAGTGTATCTGTGTCATTTCCTATTGGTCAGAGTCATGACCTAATTTTATATTATGGAGCTTCCAAATCTCAGATTAGGTAGACCGGTGGACATTTGAGTTTTGTCACATTTTATGGCTATTGTTTCCAATATTCTAAGCAGTGTTTTGTTTTCTTGTATATCTATCATTATGGCCTTGTTGATTAGCAGGGTATGTTTTGTTCAAGGGTGTGGACTGCTATTTCTGTTTTCCCTGTATTTTGTATTCTGTTTTTCTTTTGGTTGTTGCATTTTTTACTTGTTTAAATGTTCTGGAATAGGAATGTTGTAATCATGGAAATGTTCTTGTAGTCTTGGCCATAAAGATCTGATAGTAGAACCTGTGTAGCTGACATCACAATCTTTTTGGCAAGAAAATCTATAAACCACATTGTGGTGTTCTAGTATTTCTTTGTGTGTGAGATTTTATAGGTTTTAGAAGCATTGCCAATGTTTGATTCGTGGTGAACACCAACTTATAGTTGGTGTTTGAAAATGTATTTGTAGGCTTTGTATGTGTAGGACTTGGATGTATGGCAGTTTGATGATTTTTTGTGTTGGGAAGTTTGTTTTGGTTGTTGGATTGTTTTGACAGGTTTTTGCTGTTTAGTTCCAACACAGCTAATAAATGTAATTTATTAGCTGTGTTGGGTAGTTTTGATTTTGCCTGATTAGGGGCACTCCTAAGAGAGATTTTTCAAAATCGAAACTATCCAACACAAATTGTCAAGGCCATAATAACAGATATACAAGAAAATGAAACAATGCTTAGAATATTGGAAACAATAGCCATAAGATGTGACAAACTCAATAGATGTTCCACCGGTCCTACATAATCTCTGAGAGTTGGAAGCTCCATAATATAAAAATTAGGTCACGACTCTAACTAATAGAAAACACAGATATGCCAAAGACAGAAACACCAAGCCAGCATGACAAAGCCTCCACTTCTCCAACGAGCTCCGAAGACAACACACTGTCAAAAACAGCTCACACCTGTTACTCCTACCCCTGATCTTATCCCATCATATCCTTTACCTTCCCCAAAAATTTCTATTTTCACCCACTCCCTCCCAAAGCATTCTCTGCTCACCTTTAATAATATAAAAAACCCGGGTTTTTTAAAAAGTTCACATACATGCCCCTTGCCTCGTCAATAATTTTTCCACATCTCTCTACCCCCTTCATTTCAATCATACTTCCTTCCTTTAACAGCAGATGAATGTATATCAGCCAAAAACATTACAAATGCTCAGCCTGTTTCTACCCAACCTAGGCAATACAGTTAGTCAGAAAAAAAAAGCTGGTGGGGCCATGGTATCACTAGATCCTCTCAATCCCAATGAACAAACACTGACTGCTAATGCTTATCTGTAGATTGTTTTGGATCAAGTATTATCCTACAAGGTGACAATGAGGTTCTGATAGATCCAGACTAATGCAAGCCAAGACAAAGCTAATCCTGTGACAAGCATGGTCCAAAGAGCATATCGAAGTTTTCCACGTGCTCCCTGACTGCTCAATTCATCTAATTTGAATCCTATCGAATGCAGCATCTGCCAGTCAATGCAAGCACCCTTGCTCACACTTTAATCTCCAGGACATTAATCTGTTTAGTGATCCACAGTACTTCATGACACCTTCCACAGTCTAGGAGAGTAAATGCCAAAACAGGGTGAAAGTGGTTATCTCAGCCAAAGGAGACCCAATATGCCACTAGGTTGGTAGTTAATGTTTTGACTCATGAGTGTACATATTTTAACTCAACTTTTAAAAATTATGATACAACGGAAAATGTATAAAAACATACAATAAGAAACACGGCAATTCTCAATTATCCAGCAACATTGAGAAATTGTGTCGCTGCTCAGTTAACTGAAGGTATCATTAGAAGTGCTTTCCAGATTAATGTATATATTACAACAGCCATTATAAAATAAATTGAATTTAGAATTAATTCTTTAAATAATAATAAACTGCTAAGTGAAAAATGATTTCCAAAATATGAAACCTGTTACTATATAACATTAAAAAAATTTTACTGCCTAAGAATTATTTAAAGTTCATAATTATCAAGAAACAGGAGTCCTTTATAGTAAAGAAATTTAAAGGAAAAACTAATTAAAAAAAAAAAGATTGCACTTTGGAATGCATTAATTCAGAAGTCAGCATAGTTCAAAATTATATAAAATATGTCTGGCAGTTATAATTAAAATTCAATCAGGACCTGACAAATTGGCAATATAGGTCTAGGTATTGCAGCTACCAGCATCAAGCTCTGACTTGACTTTTTCACAGGAGGAATGAATGAATGTTCATTTTCCAATCTTTGAATAATGAAAAAAAAAAGGTGCAATACCTGTAGTATCTAGCAAATAATTCAACATATTCCTGGATGGAATATATTACAACCAAGAATATTCTAGCTAATATATTTGAAGTTGGTGGTCTAGAATCTTTGATTTATTAACAATCAAGTAATTCCTACTACTCTTCAAGTTTCATGTGCTTAAAGAATATGAATGCAGGACTGATAAGATGGTTATCACAGTTGGATTTTTGCCTGTTTTGTCTAATCTTCAAGCCTCCTTCTCCAATCACAACTTCCATCTCCATCTTTTCTTGTTCATCTGGTGCAGCAATGCCCAATCTTTCTGAGTTTCAATGCATTTTTTTTTTAGGTATTCTTTTCTAATATCACTGAAGAAAGTTGCATGATATCATGAGACATTTTCTATCTGCAATTACAAAAGATTAAACATTGTGAGCCAATTATTAGATAATAATCAGACTAACAAAGTAAAGAAAATTATTCAGTCAGAAGACAAAAAAAGGTTAAACATTTTTTGGTGAAATTTTTTTTCTTTTTAAGCATGTATTACCAATAAGCTTTTAAAATGGAAATTCTGACAAATATATACATAAAAGGAGACTTGCAAGGTAACTGCAAATATCTCCACTGCTTTCAGTATATTTGATAACAGAATAAGCATCTTTGATTATCAGCATTTCAAAAAATGGTGAATTTAAGTAATATATAAGTAAGTATATTTATAAGTATAAGTATATAAGTAATATGTAATATAATATAATAAAATGTAAGACCACACAAAGGTTCCTCACATCGCTGCCAGGAATCAAAACCTAGGTCTTTCTGACCAAAGGGCTTCACTGGCCTGGTTGTCCGGGTCGTTAACGTATCTTCTCTCCAGACAAAAGGCTGCAGGTTCAAATCCTGAAGTACGCATGAATGTTTGTGATTGTCTGTGAAAAGACTAGTGGTGGTGGGCAGTAGATGACGTTGGTGTAGATGATGTAGTTTGCTGTAGTTAGTGGATTGAGTGGTGGAGTCAGAATTGTAGTAGAGTAGGTGCCCTCCCTCGATGAGTCCTTGGACTCAGTGGAGGTGTCCTGTAATAATAATAATAAAATGAGCTTCTGAATTTGTTACATAAATTCCATTCAGTAACAGTATATCACAATCTGAATATATTGCTTGGATGGGTAATACAAGAGAAACTGATCACAAAATTCATTTCGATGTTTCTTCTCCACTAAAAATTGCAAAATACCTTCTCATCATCAGAAATATTTTAGAAATATTTTTACTTTATAAAGGTTTTCTGCTGACCCCATCTTAAATTTAAAAGAAAATTAATACAAGATTTATATTTTGCTACCGAGTTAAAGAAAATAAGTTTTTTTTTTTCCCCATGAGACTCCCACTCATGAAATGTAAGCCTGTAGTATATTAGTATCATGAGTTGGCTAAGGATTTTTTCTATTTCTTTACTAATTTTTTAATATTTTCGTTGACATTTTGACATACCAGAAACCCTACTCTAGAAACCAAAACTTGGGGCATTCGCAAGCCACTTCAAGATTCCATTAAGTGAGACACTGGTTTCAAGAAGTAGGCTTTCATCTTCCACCTAAAGACAATCACAAACATCAATGCCCATGATGGTGGTGATGGTGGTTTATCCCTTTTCAGTCATTTCCGAACCTAGGTGACTTTGTAGGCTTGCCCACAAAGTGTTCTTGGCAAGATTTTTACAGGGTAGTTTACCATTCTCACCCCCAAATTTTATCCAGGCTCGGAACTGGCATATGGCTGGACGTATTCATGACTATAATCCATGCGTATTCATGGAGCCAGTTTCCCTGTTCTGGAGGATGAAAAGCCCGAGTTTCCGGGTGAAAAAAAAACCCTACTTCTGTATGAGACCAGCTAACTCATCTTTCATTGAAAGAGACCAGATGAAGGTTCCTCACATCACTGACGGGAAATAAACCCGGGTCTTTCTGACCAAAGGGCTTTGACTATACTAACTGAACTATGAAGGCTCAATGACCATAGCAGGTTTCAAACCTGCAACCTGTTGATTGGAGATGCTAACCACTCAGTCAATCACATTGGCAACTTTTTTTTTTAAATGAAACAAACTGATATCCGACAGTGAGTAGTTTAAAAGTTTACCTACTTTTCAGTTCACAAAGCCAATGCTCAACTATATTAGAAAATATTCCAAAAGAAGCTGGCATACTTTTCCTTATAGTATATGAGAAGAAAATGGAATATAAGGAGAGATTAGCTCTACAGTCCATGGAAAATCTGAAGGAATCCTTTTGTTATGTAGCCACGAAGGATTGAAGCCTTAGAAGTACAGGAAGAGAATGTGTTTCAAATACCAAGTACTCTTGAGGTCAATAAGGAATGGAATTTTCACTGCATATTTTGAGAGAATGTGCTAAGGAACTGAGAGTTCCATTGATCTGCTGTTAAATGAAAGCCTGGCTACTAAGTGCCCAATAAGTGGGATGATAAGATAGTGCCACTGGACTAGGATTGTAGTGGAATGCAGGCATCAACCTATAAACCAGTTTGCACTTCTGTGGTTGTTAAAATTTCAAAGATATTACTATGGGATCATATACAAAATTGGGCAGATGAGGGTAACTTTATCTGTGAAAGTTAGCATGGATTTGTTAAAGGGTACTCTTGTTTTAGTAATTTGCTTGCATTTTATAATATATGGACAGAATATATCCTATATCACACTGCTATTTTTCTCCTTACAGATATTTAATTTATTATTATTATTATTAACATCCGACCTCCATGCAGTCAGAGACTCATCTTGGGAGGTACACACTATTGCAAACAATGCTCATCCAACCATGCCTTAAAATGATTCAATGTGTCTACATTCCCAACACACTCAGGAAATGCATTCCACTCATCAACCACTCTCCATGCAAAGAACCTTCTCCTCGTTACTCTGCTCACACCCTCTTTATAATTTCCAGCGATGACCTCTTATTCTACTCCTTCTCCCATTTTATGAAAAATCTCTTCCATGTCAAACTGATAACTCTTGACTAGCTTATATGAGTTAATCATATCCCCACTGTTTTCTCCTATTCCTGAGGCTTTACAATATACCTTCTCTCAATCTGTCCTCGTACTCCACATTCCAAAGACCACTGACCACCTCTATGAATCTTCTCTGTACCCTTTCTAACATATTCTTCTCATCATGAAAATCTGGTGACCAAATCTGTGCACAATAATCAATGAGGCTTGATAAAGGCCTTATACAATGCCATCATAACCTCTTTGTTTCTGCATGTCAGAGTCTCTGCATCACTATGCCATAATCCGATGTGATGTCTTCACAACTTGTGTGCAATGTGGTCCTGAATTTCAGGTCCATGTCCACTACCACTCCCAGATCTCTCATTTTCTCAACCGCCTTTAAAGTTTAGTTTGTCCAACAAGTGTATACTTGTTGATGTGATATTAATTATGGAGACTTAATTACTAAACATTTCAATCTTCACATCAACATCATCTGAAGTATATATGTACAGGGACACAAACTCAATTACATTTCACCCCACAGTAAGCTACAGCATTGCTGGATCTGGTCAACAGCTCTGAATCTAGTCCGACATATGTTGGGAAAAAAACAATTAATTAATTTTAATTAATGAATAATAAAATTCCTTATTATTGCAATTTATCCAAATAACAGTTCTCTATTCATTAATTAATAGTCACTCTAGGCCATTTCACAAACCCCAACAGACATCCAGCTATTAATTCCAATAGCTGGATGTCTGTTGGGGTTTGTAGGGATCAAAACATGGGCCATCCATTCTGCAAACCATATCCAAGGGTATGATCAGAAAGACACAATTGTTGAGATTTATTAAATCTGATGGTTATTTCACATCCATGTTATGCATCATGTTTCAAGTAGGTAAGACAAGTTGCAGTGCACTTGATTTACCACACTTGTGGATGGGTTTATGGTATCTTACAACTATCTTTGGAGGCATCTGATAGTCAAGAAAATTCAACATACAGGAATGAAGTTGTTACTACCTTACAAAAAAAAGAGCCTGTGTAGCTCAGTGGATGTGGCGTTTGCACACCACCGCGCTAGGCCGCACGAAGGAAGTCTTGGTTTCGAGTCTAGTCGGCGACTAGAGGAAATTTTTCTAAGCCTTTTTTCGACCGGTTCCCGAGTTAGTCGATCTCTGGCACGGGCAAGCAGGTTTTTCCTCCCGGAAACTCGGGTTTTTCGTCCTGTAAACTCAAGAAAATCGACCGTAGAACCCACATTATTTCAGACATTAAATATATTGTGTTAGGGTTAGAGACCACGAGATGGCGGCACATTTGAGCCGTCTCTCTTCACTGCGTACCGCTTAATTAGTGATAGCCTTGGGCCATCTGTCTCTGATTGGGTACCAGTGGAGATTGAACTGCCCACTCAGTCTCCAAAAGTTAGATAGGGCTAAATGGCCTCGCCTACTCCCGTATATACGGGAATAAAAAGGCGTTAGCGGATTTTTTTTTTTTTTAGACAGTACAATATGATATCTTTGCACCTCTTAATGATCTATACGCATGGATAGGCTTATGTGTTCCTCAGACATGTTGTAATAGATTTCACGGTATGATATGTTATTTTCTTATCCATTTGTGTTCATATCATACCGTGAAATCTATTACAATATCTCTTAATGATCTATCCACTATATTACAATCTCTATCTTTTAAGTGGCCAGACGTAGGATATTCCATGCCTGTGAGATTATGTAATATAAACAGACTGATTAGAGGCAATTTACATGGGAGGGCACATAAAAAAACAGGAAGGGTATATGCATGCATCAGGTCTGTGTTTTGGCTTTTTCAAGAAAGAAAAAAACATATGAAGGTTTTTTTCAATTCATTATAAAGTCTACTGAAAAGAAATTATGTTCTTGTTTTAATCCTTAAACCAGATGCATCAATATTACATAATACATAAGTGGGTCTGGCTTCCACTGATGAGACCTCAACATGTCTAACTAGTCTTAGTAGTAGCCTTCCAATGATGTTTTTGCCTTATGGGATATTTAGGCAAGTGAAGGCAGCAGCCTCTACTACAAGTAGACTGGTTGTGAAGACACCAAACACAAACTGTTTGCCTACACTTAAGGATTAAAACAAGAATATAATTTAATATCAAGTACAATAGAGGATATGAAGTTGTTTGGCTATAACCATTAAGTTCAATACTTACCTGTGGTGGCCTGTGAAGTTTTAAGTGGTGGTGCTGCCTATACAAAATAATTGAAAAAAAATTATTTTTTCTTAATCAGTAACCAATTTATTAATAAATAAATCTGTAGATTTATTTATTAATAAATTAATAAATAAATCTGTAGATTTATTTATTAATAAATTAATAAATTCTTTGTAGTAAAAGTATGTTATAGTTGTGGCTATTATTCAACATCCTTTTATATTTTATTAATTATAAATATTTTTACAATAAAATTTTTGCAATGTGGATGTACCAGATATTTTTTTAATTATGAATAATAACTATAGAAACCTTCATGTTGAGATATTGAGAGATATTGATAACTGATCAGAAAATATTCTTATGTGCGTAGTAGCACTAAAGCATGTCCTAATTATGGACTTCTTTTATAACAGAGGAATATACGCCTTCAAACAATCAGCAAAACATTCTGAAGCTTCTCATATTTTATATAAAGCAAAATTGCTATCTCCTAACTTATCTTTATCATAATATAAGGTGCTTTCTCTCAAAAAATACAATAATCTGGTGATAACCTATGCAGATAAAGGAAGCATAGTTATTATACAGGATAAAAGGGAGAACAGAGTAGACAGGATCGGGGTGGGATACTGCTGATGATAACAGATGAATTGCAGCCAACATGAGTAGAAAGTTGTGCAGATGGCAGTCCTTTTGAGTCAATCTGGTGTGAGATTGAGATCAATATGACAAAATACAGAATTGGTTGCTATTATAGGCCAAGGGGTACCAAGGATGATGTGAAAGCCATGCATCAGCAGATTATTACAATAACTGTTAACTCCCATAATAATTATTTGACTGCAAGTCAAATAATTATTATGGGAGACTCCAACTTTGGAGTCATAGACTGGAAGGAGGAAAGATCACATGGCAGGAAGGAAATGAAATTTATACTTACTGAGAAAACTACTTGAAGCAGAATGTGATGGAGGGAATTCAGGGTACAAGAGTGCTGAATCTTGTTATAGAATCACAAGATCTGTCCATAACTAAGGTGACTACATTGCCTCTGAGGAAAGTGATCATGTGGTCTTGACTTTGGAGGAAGCAAAACACGTGCTAAGTATCTGTGAGATTACAAGGCAAGTGATTATGATACACTTAGGAGACAGCTTGAATCCATGGCATAAGGTTCTTCAAGGGAAGGATGTTTATAGGGCATCGAGGATAAGCAAGGTGTATCAGCAGGAAGCAATATCACATTGTATATCCCAGGTAAGAGGGTAAATCAGGTAGGAGTTAGATGGATGAGTAGTATCATTAAGCATGAATTGCAAAAAAAAAAAAAAAATGTTGTAGAAGGTATATAAGGAGAAACTTGACCAGCAAGCTCATGAACAGTACAAGGGTCAGGAAAGAAAGGTGACCAATATGGTAAGGAAAACATAACAGTTTCTGATCTGGAATGTGAGGACATTTTGAGAGAATGCAAATTACAAAACCTAGTCGATACATGGAATAGGGGAGACATAATCGAGATGTATAATGTGGTATGGGTTAATTACCAACTTATACATCTCATGGACAAAATTTTTCATAGAACATCTGGAGAAGGGAGAATGAGAGGCCATCCCTCTGTATAATGCAGGTGTGAGAAAGGGGAGGAGGAGGAGAGGGTTTGCATGGAGAGTGGAGGGTGATTGGAATGCATTGCCTGAGTGTAATGTGTGCAGAGACAGTAAATGCATTTAAGTCATGGTATAATGAGCTGTGCATGTGAGAGTGGGGCCCTCTTACAATGAGTCTCTTGACTCCACATTGGTCTGTTGATAATTTCAGGAGTCCAATTTCCAACAGATTGTTTTATCTGCTAATTGTATGTGTATGGTAGGCTACTTTGCCTGTATATGAGAAGAAAAAAAAAAAAAAGGAGCCAGCACATACCATAATTTTAGTACACAAATAAGTATACATTAATGCAAAACCAATTCGATTTTTTGTTAACATTAAATATTTTGTTGTGAATGAATTACCATCGTGGACAAGCACACCCTCAAAATGAAGGATTTAAACGCATTTTAGCTAATATTTATACATGTTAACCTCTTAACAGTCAGCAGATTTGTGTATTTGTTCTTTTTGTGCAAGTTCATGTTGCTGTTCACGCCGTTACTATAATAACATACCCCGAATCCTCTATAATTTTGAGTGTTTTCAGAGAGCTCCTGAAAGCTAAGTATAATTTTGAGTGAAAATTGGAACATTGGTTTAAATCTTAACATAGTATTGTTTATTTTTGGTAGCTTGTTGAGTCTGTGTGATTTTGGTGTGAATTCCGTTTTATTTAACTTAGTATTTTAAAGATACGTTTCATAGAATAGCACATGGTGCCAATGCGATGAAAAATAATGGCGTCCAAAAATACGACACCTTTGTTCAAATACTTTAATGTGAGGGAGTTTGTCCAGTGTGATATGTGTGGGATGTATGCTTTCCCGAAAGAGGCTGGAGTTTGGATGGAAAGTGATAGTGGTGGGAGACTGTGCAGAAAGTGTAAGGAAAGTGAGAAATTGAAGTATGTGTCAGGTTGCGAGATTGTTGTGATGGAAGAAAGCCAGAATGTGAGTGAAAATAGTGGCTTGATAGGAAATTGCAATGTTGTACAAGATGGCAATGAAAGCAATTATACAGAGAAAGAGAAAATGGTTTAATTGATGAAAAAAATGAGGAATTATTTGTAAGGAGTGAGATTGAGCGGTTATGTGGAGTGATACACAGTGTGCAGCGGCAGTTGGAGCACCTGCACAACTCTTTCCAGAATGTCTCAGCTAACGGAAATAAACAAAGGAAAAATAAGCATAAGAGTGGGAGAGTTTCAGAAATGAAGGAAAGAGTGTTGTACAGTGACTCGTTATTAAGAGGTGTGATAGATGGGAGTTTAACTAAATCGTACTTACCAGGTGCAAAATTTAAGAATATAAGTGAGAGTATTAGAGTGCAAAAACAGAGGGTGAAAGAATTGATAGTTGTGGCGGGTTTCATGTATACTAATGCCAGGAGTATTAGGAACAAGAAGGAAGGATTTTTTGCATTGGTTGGCTCTTCCTGGCCACAGGTTATTGGCATTAGTGAAATATGGCTGATGGAAGATGATATAGTTAGTGAGATAGAATGTATAGGTTATAGTGTGTTTAGGAGGGACAGAGAGAATAAAATGGGAGGAGGAGTGTTATTGATGATAGCTGATGAACTGCAGCCAAGGAGAATTGAAGTTGTATTGCAGGGTAGTGAAAAGAGCTCATTTGAGGCTATTTGGTGTGAGATTGAGACTGGCAGAACAAAATATACAGTTGGGTGCTGCTATAGACCAAGTGATGGAATAATTATTATGGGGAATTTCAACTATGGTAACATTGATTGGGAGGAGGAGAGGACACATGTGAGGAAGTAACTGGATTTTTTCCAATTATTAAGGGATAACTATCTGAGACAGTATATAATTGAAAATACTAGGGGTTTGCTATTATCAACCTTGTAGCATCTGAGAATTTGATTGTAATGAATATGACCATGTTGCCACCTATTGGTGAGAGTGATCATAAGATCATAAAATTCCATTTATTCATAAGAAATAAATTCCATTTATTCATAAGAAATTCTACACCTTTAGCCACCTGGGAGGTGGCTAAAGGTGTGGAATTTTCGATTAAGACAGGGTATATGTGGAATTACCGTGCTGGCAAGTATGACAAGCTTAGGAGATTGCTTGCTTCAGTGCCATGGCATGTAAAACTGCAAGGGCTGGATGTCGATAGAGCATGGGAAGTGGTCAAGGAGCATTTACAGGAGGTTATGGCTGATTGTATACCTAGGGTCTGAATAGTAAAACAAGTAAGGGTTAAATGGATGAATAAGCCATTAAGCTTGAGCTGCAAAAAAAGAAACACCTGTGGAGGGAATATAAAGAGAAAGGTGACCTGCAGGCACACGAACGGTATAAAGCGCAGGCCAGAAGGGTAACGAGTGTGGTAAGAAAAGCAAAAGCGGATTATGAACGGAAACTAGCTATGCAAGTTAAAGAGAATCCCAAACAGTTCTTCCAATATGCTGTAAGCAAAAAAAAACTGTACATGGCAGAATGATTTTAAGGAATGCTGATGGTAAGGAGGTCACTGAATCAGTCGATATAGTGGAATTACTGAGTGAGCACTTTGCAAGAGATATCATCCAGGTGGTGACATTGAAAGAATGAAGGAACCATTAATTTATACGGGAATTGTGATGAATGAAGTGTAGGTGAATAGTCTATTACAGAACCTTAATGTGAATACATCTGTGAGATTAGATGGTATACCAGCACGGGTCTTATGTGAAGCAGCTAAAGAATTATCAGTGCCCTTGACCATGTTGTTTAATCTGAGTCTCGGGTCTGGTTTAGTCCTGAAGGTGTGGAAAGAGGGAAAAATAGTTCCACTGCATAAAGTAGGATCCAAGACTACTGTTGAAAATTACCAACCGATCAGCATATCAGGAGTCGTTGTCAAGGTCTTGGAGAAAGTAGTCAAGGGAAAAATACAGGAATGGATTGATGAAAATGAGATACTGTGCAGGGGACAGCATGGCTTTGTGAAGGGTAGATCATGCCTCAGTAACTTGCTCAAGTTTTATAACAAAGTGACAGCTGAACTGGATAAGGGTAAAGGGTTTACAATGATACTTCTGGACCTGTCTAAGGCCTTTGACATGATATCACGTGGAATTCTAATCCGTAAACTGCAAAATATGGGAATGGATATAGGGTTGGTGAGATGGATAGGTGGGTAGTTGATGGAGCAATATCAGAGAGTAGTTTATTCAGGAGTAGAGTCCAAAAGACGGCCTGTGACTAGTGGTGTGCCGCAGGGTTCTGTTCTTGGACCACTGCTGTTCAATTTGTTCATTAACGATACAGGGAAGGATCTAAGAGGAACAGTTCATTTGTTTGCTGATGATGCAAAGTTGGGTAGGGAATCAATAGTGAATGCAGAAGATGTCAAAATGTTGCAGGATGATTTGGATAGATTGGAGTTCTTGGCTAAGGACAATGGATGTCAATTTAATGTGACAAAATGTAAGGTTATGCATTTTGGGGGTGAAAAGATTAGCAGCAGTATACCAAATTGGTGGAACTGTACTCCAGGAGATTGATGAGGCCAGGGACTTGGTGGATAGGGAGATGAAGCTTAGGGGCACATTGCAAGAGTGGCTAAATCAGCTCATCAAATCACTTGGTTGTTGAAAAATACTTTGACGAGCAGAGACAAGCAAGTTATTGTTCCTCTGTACCGAGGCTTGATAAGACCCCACCCGACTATTGTGCCCAGATTTAGTCACCTAGGTTTCTTCTTGATGGGGAGGAGGTAGAGAGGATCCAGAGGCGAGTGACCAAGATGATGGCAGGTCTATGGAACGAACCTTATGAGAACAGGTTGAAGATTTGTGGGTTGCAGAAATTGGTTGATAGGCAGAAAAGGTTAGATATGATTGAGACATTCAAATTGCTGAAGGGTTTCTATAGGATTAATTCAGATGATATTTTTGAGATCAGGTCTGGTGTTGGAGAACTAGGGGGGACATCTATGGGAGCTGGGAAAGAATGTGGTTAACAAGGGTGTTAGAGCTGGGTTCTTTACTTTTAGAGTGGTAAATGAGTGGAATAAGCTGCCAGAGTCTGTTGTGCGTGCTATGACAGTGAATGAGTTCAAGGCAAGGTATGATAGATACTGTGAGAATGCCGAATAGTTGTGTGGACATGATGTTTAAGGCCTCCCTCGATCAGTCTAAGGACTCCCTGGAGTCGCCCGTAATAATAATTATTATCATCATTAGACTCATCACGAGAGGCCCACTATTACACATTACACATACACAGTTTATCATATTGTGCATTAAAAATATTCACCGTCTCTGCATTCACAACACTCTTCATATAAAATAATTCACATAAATAAAATCATCTCACCTCAGCGTGTAAAACACATACCTCACACAAGTAGTTTGGGGTGTTGTCAAATCAGACAGAGAAAAGCATTTAACTTAACCGCCGAAATGATTTCGGAAAATATGATATAATCAAGAACATAAGAGATTGCTTTCTATCATGTTCCGCGACATGTGCAGATCAGAACCTTCTTATTTCTCGAGCAGCTATTAGGATATCTGCAGTAACATTAAACAGCAAGTCAGGAGGAAAAAATAAAATAAAATAAATAAATAAAAAATAAGAAAAATAAACTGAAATTAAAAAAATAAAATAATTCGCTTCCTCGAAGACCTTATGCTCCATGTACGCGTCATGTAATAATAATAATTTTTCGTACATGGCTCCCGCCCACGAACGTTTTTGTAAACCAATAGTAAATTCGTACCTTGGGTAGGCTAAAGATTTTTCTGTGTTTTTTTGCTATTAATCACATTACTCAAATCAAACAGAATTAAACATGCACAGAATGGAAATCATGTGCTGCATCATATTTGTATTCAATTATTACAGTAAATTAAAAAATAAAATAAACCCACTAATGTCTTTTATTATCCATAATTCTATGGTCTTCAAGCTTTCCAGTAATTCTTCCCTGGGCGAAACATCTAGATGACTGAGACATTAAAAGACATCCAACTTATTCCTTCACGAAAGGGGCTTACTTAACACAGAATTCGTTAGCACGGCCTTTTGCCTTTTATCCTGTTAAGTGCTACCAATATATATTCGTTGATATACAGTGAGTACATACATAGCATATTAATTGTACAGCTTAAAGGATTATACTGTCCATATAATTTCTAACAACAATTACTTGATCTTCTTCATCTTAGCAGCTAATGTAGCACCTCCAAAGATTCATAATAATTGTTTGTTTTCATATGTCCAAAAAGAAACCGAACTTTTCGAAAATAGAAGAAACTGGTGGCGCTACCTGTTGTATCATTTTGTTGTCGAAAGCGGCAAACTTCATTAGTGTTGTGTCAACTGTTTATGGCATTTGTTTCATTAGAAGCCGAGTTATAGTGCCAAGAGTGACAGTGTGTTTTGACGAACGGTCGGTCATCACGATATTCATGCCGCGATGATTTCAGGCTATCAATCGCTTCAAAAGTTCGAGATAAAACTCACAATTGACCGTTTGGCCAGGCGGAACGAATTCTTTGTGGATAATGCCCTTGGAATCGTAGAAAGAAATCAGTACTGTCTTTACTTTTGACTTCTCCAAACGACTTTTTTTTTCGGATTCTCCTCTTCTGGTAGTTTCCACTCAGCACTCTGGCGCTTTGTTTCGGGCTCATATTCAAAACATCCCGTTTCGTCACCAGTAACGATCGTTTCAAGGAAGTTTGACGAAACCTTACGAACGGTTTTAATGAGGTCCTTGCAGTGTTCAATTCGATACATTTTTTGTTCGTCGGTCAACTTGTGGGGAACAAATCGCGAATTCAATTTACGAAGGCCCAAACTCTCGGTCATGTTGTGCACAGTTGATTTTGGAATTCCCAATTCCTCTTCAATCAATCTCACGGACAATTTCGGGTTTTCTTTCATGAAATCACTCACTTTTTGGATGTTAACTTCTCTCAGTCCAGTTTTTGGACGGCCCCGGCTTTTCGTCGTCCTCAAGCGTCTCACGACCACTTTGAAATCGCTTAAACCACTCGTAAACTTGAGTTTACGAGTTTAATACAAAAGTTTAATGCAAAAGTCGCTCGCGTCTCACTGTTTGAAACTTATTTTTTCGGACGTTCGTCAAAACACACTGTGACTCTTGGCACTATAACTCGGCTTTTATTGAAACAAATGTCATAAACAGTTGACACAGCACTAATGAAGGTTGCCGCTTTCGACAACAAAAAGATACAACAGGCGGCGCCACTAATTTCCTCTATTTTCGAAAAGTTCTGTTTCTTTTTGGACAGAGAGTGTAAATGCAAACTAGTCAAACCAACCTTGGAATCGATTCGATTCATAGCCATAATGCACCCATAGCCTTCTAACCACTGTACTACAAGAACATATACACTACAAGAACAGAAGCGCTCACATACACTCAGCTAATAGACAAAAATACATTCGCCATGACTTATTTAGTTATTTCTATACTTTTTTTCTTCAATTCTATAGTATAGATTTTTTTATAATTCCTTCTGCATTCTCTCAGAGCACCAGCTGACTTACTTGCCGAGAACCTTCGATAAGATTTCTTCTTCTTTTTCCAAAACTTCTTTAACTTCTTGAGGCTACTTTGAACTTCCACTTTTCTGTCCTTGCACATAAATTACCCACATACGATCTCAAGTGATTCGAAGATGCCTTCTTCTGCTTTTGCAACTAAGTCTGCAAAGTTTAGTTGCCATTTGTGATATTCACGGTGATTTGAATGGAGAAAAATTCCATTTTCCTGAAAAAACTCAACTTTTAACTGAAAAACTTTTATCAGGGTTCTTCGCATCCTAAATGGGATTCGAACCCGGAGTCGATAATTTGAAAACAAAAGTTTATAAAGAATTATTGTACTTTTGGAAAATTGGAATAAAAAAAATGTGAACCAAACTTCAATGCAAGTTTGACCAAAATACACGTCACAGAAACTAGTTTGCGACCCCATTAATTATTGATACCAATATCTGAATTTATGAGGTTATAACTGGAATGAAAAACGCAAGTTGATGCAAGAAATATGCAGACTCAGTGGCCTATAATGTTAAATAATCTGCCTTTTGGGAAGCCAGGTTATTGTGAAAAATCATTTGAATGAATTCAACCGATTGTTTATTTGCAGAAATAAATAATAATAATAAAAAAAAAGGTTTAATTCACTTTTATTTGACAAACCCTATTAATGTTCCTTGGGTCCCATTATGAATTAGAACACAGGACGTTCTAATCAAAGGGGAGGGGGGAGATCGTTGCAACCAACTGAAGCTCCTCTTAGTATGTTAACAACAATAATCCGTATGTGCTTCCACGCCTTTAAGGACCACAATTGGCCTTCGTAATAATAATTTTAGGATAAGTTAGTTAGATTTATGCCTAAATACACATGCGTGTAGTGGCCCGTTTGTGGAACGTAATCCGTGTTTCCAGAAGGAAAAACTTCTGGTTCCACCTTCAAGTGAAAAGCTCTGATAAAGGTAGTTCAAGTCCTAGACGGGATTAGAACTTTGGCCTTTCCACTCGAAGGGCTTTATCGAAACCGACTGAGCTACGCACTCTTGCGAGCATTATACATGGTCTGAAATACTTTGCAATGTTTAATCCTCCTTTTCTTTCAGTGGGAAAAATACTTTTCTGTTGGGAGTTTGAGAGTTTCTGTGTTAATAAGTTTTAATTTAATAAATTTTATAACTCTTGTTATAAAATTTATAAACTCAGGCACATTTTGTTTTCATCTAAACTACGCCATTTTATTTTGACTTATGCTCATTTGTTGTAATCATTTTAGTTCAAGTTATTTCATTTTATCCTCATCATTTCACTTATCCAACCGCTGTTATAACGAGAAGCTACGAAACGACAAATGAGAATGTTGAGGTGACGAATTTTCCATTAAACATCCTTGGTGGGGTTTGACGCGTTTGCTCTGCACCTATGTCCAGTGGTGTGTTGGTAAATTTTTAACAACCGGCTCGCTTTATGAAAAATTTGATTCTTCACAAAGTTCTATTGTATGTTGTCGTTCAGATGTTGTTGTTTCTGCTTCTTCAAATTTTGTCCTTTTAATGTTTAAGAAGTTTCGTTCTATTCATTTTTTCAACTAACGGCTATCCGCTTTTCGACCGCAAAACTCTAACCCTGATTAAAATTATTTTAATTATTAAAAAAAAAAAAGAAAAAACCAAAATAAAAACATGCTTTTTTATAACACTAATATTACCACTCATACTATTGTATCAGTGGTAATATTAGTGTTACATATTTTTTTTTGTTCATGATTTTGCTTACCTATTATCAAATGAAATCCTGAACAAAAAAAAAAATGTAACACTAATATTACCACTCGTAGTCGATCAAATGACCAGAGACTGTAGCCGTCGCGACGAATTTTTGTATTTATCGATAGTGCAACAATGTTGCATTTCTAAGAACTTGATGTTGCAAGTTCTTGGAAATTAGCCGAAAAATAAGGCATATTGTTTATTCAAATACCCAGTTCGGGAGTTTTGATAACGTGTTTGTGTTTTAATGAATACAGACAATCTTTAGTAAATAAAATCATTTCCAAATTCCCGTTCGTAAAGTGAGTTTGTGTTTTGTGAATTCTCCTTTATGCATTTATTTTTGATAATAATAATAATAATAATAATAATAATAATAATAATAATAATAATAATAATAATAATAATAATAATAATAATATATGTAGGTGTTTATTATGCAATTTCAAAATATTTACGAGAAAAAGTATATATATTTCGCCCACCGATTAGAGGTCCTTCGACACTTCTGCGCATGTCAGAAATCCATTCCGATAATAGGGTAATCAGACCGTATTGTGGGATGAGTTGTTTATTATTACAGGTCGGAAAATTTAACTTCTCTTTTATGATTATTGTAATTAACTATGTTGCTTGTATAACATTGGAAAATTTTACCTATATAAAGCACGTGATTTCGCGTGTTGGCGACCAATTCGTACGTCCTTCATTTCTTTCTCCCCTTCAGCATGAATCGACTATTCTTGGCAAGATGCCAAGCAGAGACCTATAAAACGGATTTTTCTGTCCATACAACCTGGAATGAAGCATCCAATCGATGAATTCATGTGTGTGAATAGACAACTACAAAATATGACGAATAGAAATGCCAGTCATAGGAAAAGATGGAGATTAAACTGCCAACATCTGATCTACATTTTCTGTTCTTAAAGAACAGACCCTTGATCCTAATGGATTTGAATACGATGATTATTGAATCATCGTATTTAAACCATTTACTATACCAGCAAACCAGGCGATGCTGTTTTCGGTCTACAGAAGCAGGTAATTCATATATGGAACGAAGTTGCAACTAACTTCATATTGAATAGAGGTTTGCATCGTCTCTGGTTCCAGGATGTATTTATTAAACAAAGCATACTGATATATTGTTGAATGCTAAAATTTCCGAAATTATCAAACAATTGTTCCAGGAGGAGAATCCTCTGTCATTGTTCATATCTTTCCAATTGTTACTTCATTCGCTAATAACGTCTTTGGTGAAGTTGAAATACAAGAGCGGCGCGTATCAGAAGCAAACGCCTCCAAGTCCAACCAACTGTAGAAATGTTTAATTTGTACGCTTAACACTTAATCATAGTTCATATCATTCTACGAGATGTCAAGGATTAGACTGGTCGAGAATACCATGGAATAAAGAGGATTTTGATTTAACCAAGCCAGGTGGAAGTTTTTTTGTTTTTTTTTACGAGTGTTCGTGTCACGTAAGTATGTTAGAAAAGGTGATGAGCGATAGAGCATCTCTGTAGCACAGTTTTTATAGAGGATCTCTTTGATTGAAAAAACACCCGGTTTCGAATCCCGTCTATGACGTGAAGAATGTTTATCATGTGTTTTCAATCAAACGATGTGTTAGCCGGTCTCATACGGAGATAGAGGGTTTTCTTTTTTAAATTATAGCGTTTCTCTCTCGTAAGTTTTGGTTTTTCGTTTCTGCAAACAGGCTGCGTGAACACACAGACTACAGACATAAATACTTGTGTCTAGGGCATAGGTTCCCAAAGTGGGCGGTACCTCTCCCCCAGTGGGCGCTGAAGCCTTCTAGGGTGGGAGGGGACTATAGTGGGATCAGGATCAGAAGCATTTGGGGGTATTCAGGCGGTCTAGGGGTAGGTGGCTATTTATAGAAGAAATTAATAATATATATTTAAAAATTAATTATTTTCGTGAATTTGCGATTAGATAATCATTTAAAATTTAAATATTGCATTTTAATTCATCTTATGCCCGTCTTACACGATCAATTGTTTTATCAATTTTCTATTTCAATTATTTAATCATTTGAAAATTTACCATGTCAGATAGAAATAGATGTCAATTTTCTATGTCAATGAGAAAATAGAGCATGTATATATGTGTGTATAATGGGGGGGGCGTTACAAAATTTATGTCTTGCAAAGTGGGCGGTGGCCCGAAAAAGTTTGGGAACCTATGGTCTAGGTGATGCAACAGGAATGGTAAGCCGCTGCATTCATTGGTTAAAATCCCTAATTAAGGTACTCAACCCGTCTTGGACGGATAAAAATTGGCTGGTTGGTTGGATCAATAGATGAGCTTTCGATGGGTGTGTTGGATTTTAATTGAGCAGCACACTGATGTAGAGGGTAATGGATGCGAGGAGGATTTGGAGGAAGTACTTCATTATTCCTACACAGGGTGGTTGCGTAGTTGAAACCTGGCGCATCCATCACGTATAAACAGCTCATCAAACAGTGTTGTCATACTTGAGTAAGTGTAAAAAAAAAAAAAAATCGTGTCGGGTTTTCGAAAAATAAGACAGAGCAACTGGATCCTGAAGATGTGTGATGGGGACACGAGTGCAGCAGGTATTTGCCCGTTAGGAGGGGGAGGAAACGGTGCACTGACTGTTTTGTACTGGTGTCCTTCCGTATGGGTAATCACTCCATCTGAGGGATCCGGTTGAATAACCGGGATTTCTTTTTCTGTTTTCAGGTTTTCGTGAGAAAGATACTCGAAGAAGATGGAAAATCAATAAAGAGATAGAAGAGGAAAATCGGAAACAAGAATTTTCACAGCTTCCTGACTAATGCTATTGGTGTAGTTCTTCTGCCTATCAGATGTTACAAGGTTTCGCTTAAAAGAATTGAAAATACCGTATAACAGCACCGAAGCAAGACTTGTGTGACGCAGTGATGCAAGAATGGTAAGTGAAGCATTAGGGAATCAGCAGGAATGGTAAGCCGCTGCATTCATTGGTTAAAATCCCTAATTAAGGTACTCAACCCGTCTTGGACGGATAAAAATTGGCTGGTTGGTTGGATCAATAGATGAGCTTTCGATGGGTGTGTTGGATTTTAATTGAGCAGCACACTGATGTAGAGGGTAATGGATGCGAGGAGGATTTGGAGGAAGTACTCCATTATTCCTACACAGGGTGGTTGCGTAGTTGAAACCTGGCGCATCCATCACGTATAAACAGCTCATCAAACAGTGTTGTCATATTTGAGTAAGTGTAAAAAAAAAAAAAAAATCGTGTCGGGTTTTCGAAAAATAAGACAGAGCAACTGGATCCTGAAGATGTGTGATGGGGACACGAGTGCAGCAGGTATTTGCCCGTTAGGAGGGGGAGGAAACGGTGCACTGACTGTTTTGCACTGGTGTCCTTCCGTATGGGTAATCACTTCATCTGAGGGATCCGGTTGAATAACCGGGATTTCTTTTTCTGTTTTCAGGTTTTCGTGGGAAAGATACTCGAAGAAGATGGAAAATCAATAGAGACAGAAGAGAAGAATTGGAAACACGAGTTATCATCATTTCCTGACCAATGCTATTGGTGGGCTTCTGCCTATCAGATGTTACAAGGTTTCGCCTAAAAGATGTGGAAAATGCCTTATAACGACACCGAAGCAAGACTTGCGTGTCACAGTGAAGAAAAACATATCACCATCTGGTTGGAAGATCGCTGATCCAGTCCTATCAACGATAGGAGGAACATGTTCCAGGATGTTTTCAACCAAAACTGAGTTTGCCAGTCTCAGATGGTGATGGCATGGGTTTTTTTTTTCCTCCCAGAAACTCTGGGTTTTTTTTTCATCCCGCTAAACAGATAAACTGGCCTTAGTAGATATGTGACTGAATGAAATAATTCAACCTCATTAAATTTTTGGACCTTCAAGTAAGAAGAATATGCATTCTCCTTCAAGCTGCTAAAAAGAGAAAAACAAGAATAGGTGTTTGTTTTTAGAATTTGTTTGTATTGATTGAATAATTAATTACGATGCATACTGAACGTTTTTCTGCTGGCTGATAATAAATCATGCTTTTTTTAAAAAAATAAAATAATTGACTTTTCTGTTTATTTATACACCACACATGTTCAATCAGTGAGTAAACAATCTTATTGGTCAAATAATCTTAGTGGTCAAATAAGATAAACGAGGGAAAGAGGAAAGCTTTATGAATGATTATAGCTTATGTATTTAGTCTGGGATGATGCAACGGCAATGAGGTGCATGTGGATGGTAAGGCACCATCTTATGAAACTAATATGACGCTACTGGTTGTACTGTAAGTTTTAACAGTAAACTGTGTGTATTCTCTGGAGATCTGCCTGTTTTAGGAGGATCAAAAATTCAGGGTTTCAGGGATTCATTTCTCCTCCTCGAGATTCTGGGAGGAGAAATGTATGAGACAGGATAACTCACCTTTACCTGAAAAAAAACCTTATACAGATTCTTCACGATCTAGACAAGATTCGTAACCAGTTCTTTCCAACCTAAGCACAACGTCATTAACAACTGAGCTGCAGAGACTAAAAGGTTGTATTAAAAAAGGTAGTTGCAAAAGTTCCTTTCATTAATGCAATATACTAGGAGATAGAAGACAGTTGAATCGCTCTGCATAAATTTAATTAAACACATTAACGGAAATGAACGTCCAACATTAATAAAACTCGATAATGAAGGTAAACTGTCTACATATTCGAAAGAGTAAATAAATTTTAATACCGTGGTTTCTAAATCGATGCGGTATCGATCAGGAGTGTATATTTTGGTGTATTAGGCAGAAAATTCACCAAGAAATAACTTTCGAGCAGTTTTTATTTGAAATAAATTTATTTATTTATTTATTTATTATTTATATAATAAAAATCACTTAATTGAAATCTAATAAAAAAAAAGAGGTGATGTGGTATGGTGATTCAATCGTAAACGAGCTTGTCGAGGGAATCGCTACTTTTAGTTTTCCGGGGGGGGGGGGCGTAAATTAAAGAAATAACAAACACAATAGAAACACAGAAAAGAAAAGTAAAAGAAATGGTAATTTTTATTGGAAGTAATAATTTATGTAGTGACAGATATAGTATTGAGAGAGGATATGAAAGGACTATTGAAAGAAGCGAGAAAGAAAGGTGTGAGAGAGTGAAAATTGTAGGTTTGCTACCCAAATATGACAGTACCGAGTGAAGAAGGAGGGCAATGATAGCAAATGATTTCATGCGCAGGCTATGTAGAAGAAAGGGATGCAAGTTTTTACATGTGTGGAATCCGTTTGATGGCAGAAAAATCTTGTATAAGAGAGACGGTCTGCATTTGAATGGATGGCGATAGGGTGCCTATAACGTGATAAAGATATAAATCGTCTTGAACATGGTTATGCGTCTGGTGATGGGATGGACATGTACCCTTTGGGTTCGTACCTTTTGAGTAATTCTCTGATGGAAAAGAGAAAGTCCTACAAGTCCAAACAGCTCGCGTATCTAATTATAAGAAAATACAGGGGGGTAACTTGTTCTGCCTATATACAAATGTCAGGAGGATCAAAAACAAATGGGTTGAGTTCGTTACTTCAGTGAATACGTTGTAGCCTAAAGCTGTTCGCATTAGTGAAACCTGGCTACGGAAATAAAATATTGTAATAGTGATCGAGTATAAAGAGCATAGTATTTTTAGGAATGAAGAGGTAGGAGAGGAGGAGGGAAGTATTACTAATGATATCAGACGACTTAAGTCCAGTAAGGATAGAAACACAAGAAAACAATGATGGTAACAATTGTCCCACGTAGCAGAGACTTTGAGACTATCTGGTGTGAACTGGAGGATAACAGGATGAAATATACGGTGGAGTGTTGCTACACACACCTGGCGGTTCAGTTGCTGGGGGACGTTGAAATGCATCGCTAATTTACCCTGATGGGTAATAAACGAGTGACCATTATGGGTGACTTAATTATCCAAACATTGATTAGGTAGAAGAGAAATCTCACAAGAACGAAAAGGAATTTATTGACCTGTTGCGATACAGCTTTCTCGAGCAGCGTGAAAGAGGGAATTCAAGGTCAAAGAGTGTTAGATTTGTTCATTACGTAAGAAAGGGTCTCTGCTAAGAATAAGACGATTTTACCACAGTTGGTGATACCTTGCTTTCCTGGGAAGTAGCGAATTATATTGATGTTCCAATTAGGAGAGATCACATGTCTTTAGAGGGAAAACAAAGCTGGGCCTTTTTTTAATTAGAAAAACCGAAGTGGTGACTTCTGAAATCAGAAGACTAGCTGTCGGGGAAGAAAGTTATGTCAAACTTAATAGTTAAAGATATCGATGCTAGTTAGCTACTGTTACAACTAAGTGGGTCACAATCTCCCTCTCTCTCTCTCTCTCTCTCTCTCTCTGTGTGTGTGTGTGTGTGTGTGTGTGTGTGTGTGTGTGTGTGTGTGTGTGTGTGTGTGTGTGTGTGTGTGTTATAAACAATTTATTCGTCTCTTCATTATATGAAAAGAGGGTCTATCTTAATAATTATTAATTTTTGCTAATTATTTGCTATTTGCTAATTATTTGCTATTTGCTAATTAGCAAATAGCGAGGCGATTCTCCCTATTTCAGGAAGAATACGGTAACAGTTTTAATAAAAACAAGCTAACAATTAATACATGCTAAAATGGCTTAAACTCTCACATTCATTAAATAACTGCGCACATTAAACTTAATGACCTAATTAAGTTAGATAATATGCATATGAACGTATGCTTAAAATAACCTTACTGGTAGCTTCACATCTCATCATTAAATCTTTTAAGCAGTGAAGATGAAGTTATTTACATTGATCTCACAATGCATTTAATCAACATAATCAATGCCGAGTAAATAATCAACTATGCGAGGTTACCACTTATGGTTTATATTGTCCCTTCCTTAATATGGAATAACAGTTTACGTCATAAGAGAGCTTCTTTACATGTGAGAGAGAGGGACCTCCACTGTGGGAGTATCCAAATTATCTGTCTTTATTAATTTACTTAAATTGCTCTTTTTTCTCTCCTGGATTCTCGGGTTCGTCGTCCCTCAAAACACATAAATCCGCCAAAAGAACATAACGCTGTTAATGGTCATAATATACTGGCATCACACTTCACGGTTGCCGAAGCAACTAAAGCCACGAAGCCAGTATATTATCTAATTCCAACCAAATAGCCATTGTCCATAACTTGCTCAGTCGATTCCAAAACTAGTGATCTTCGTCACAGAAAAAGATGGTGTTTGTTTCCTGGAACGAAACTCGTATCTTTTCTTAATTTTGCAACTCTTGAAAAATCGACCTTACAACTCCTTTCATTTCAGAAAATAACTTACCAGTTAGGGTTTAGGATCACTAGATGGTGACGATTCTCTACCATAGTTTTAATCTCTTCGTGCCTTCAAAATCACCAGTGGCCATAAGTTAAGCAACTGGTAATAAGGTTAGAGACCAGCTGCCCACCTATTTCCAGTAGTGGGTTAAAACTAAAGGAATTCTTCTCACTCCTTTTGGGAAATAAAAAGTCTACAATGATAGGACTGTATTAAAAATGAAGATATTAGAAAGAACTGACATCGTCAGCATTCAGGAGGTTCACAAAATAGGTGTGTAATGCCAGGATGGTAGGAAAAAAGACTCAGAGAGAGGAACGATCTGAGTGGATTATTGAGGCATTTACACTACTCTAGACCAAACATGGAACTTTTAAAAGCCACTTCAGGTCTCCAATATAATGATTTAGGTGGTAGATGAATTTCATCTCTCAGCGTGAGACCACCGCTAGTTTTTGGAGCCTGAAGTACGAATTTGACCCCTTCCCTTGAGGATTAGAATCCCGCTTTTGCAGGATTCGAACCCTGAGAGCGGTATACTAACCATTTGGCAAACAAGGCCGGCAAAGATTTGGAACTTAGCTAATAGAATTATATTCGGCATTTTTTAAAAACCACGTACAAACACTATAGTGAGATGGTGGGCTTCTTCTGCACATATTTTTTTTTCAAAATGTGGAGAGTTTTGTGCTCAAAAATAAACAATAATGTTTACTATTGCTTCTCTCCCGTCACAGAGTTTGAAAATCATTTGTTTAAGTGTGCATACCAAGCAACTCGAATGGCGAAGATTATATTCTCATAAGCCCTGTGGTAAATTTTCAAAACTTTTCTTAAGATTTTTTCTATATTTCGCTATAAAATATTATTGCATTAATAATATTCTCCATGATACTGTCTTATTTATGCGAAATTGAACCATTTTAATTCTAGTTTCGATCATTTTATATTCTAAGCTATTATTCTTGTAAATAATAAAAACTTATAAGATAGTAAATTGCGATGTAATGGAATCTATCAGAGATAAAAACAGAGCTCGAAAAAGATTCCGTAACACGTGTGCACCACAAGACAAAACAAATCTAAACAGACTAAATGGGGCAGTAAGAGATGCACTGAATGCTCATAGAGACTATGTATGGGATGAAAAGTTATCCTCCATTTCACCTAGTGATCACTCCATCTGGGGACTACTGAAAAATACCAAAAACAAAGGCAGATCCCTTCCCCCAATATTAACTGATCAGGGCCTTGCTCACACAGATGTGGACAAAGCAGAGGCTATAGCGCACAGCTTGGAAGAGCAATGCAGGCCTTCGTATGGAAACCTTGACTTTGACCACATACATAAGATTCACAGTAAGGTCAGACACTCACTCAAATTTCCTATCACCAGCACTGACCATATTGCATCAACATCACCTGCTGAGATATATGACATTATTAAAAATTTAAAGAACAAAAAAGCTCCTGGACCAGACGGCATTACTAATCGTGTGATTAAACTTCTGCCCCGGAGGGCAGTAGTGTACCTGACCAGTATAATAAATGCAATTTTAAGATTTCACTATTTTCCTTCCACCTGGAAACTGGCTGACGTAATTCCCATACATAAGCCAGGCAAAGACTCACACCTACCCCAAAATTATCTTCCAATCAGTCTCATCTCAAATCTGGGTAAGGTTGCAGAGAAGGTCATCCTCTCACGACTTCAGGCCTCAATAAATGACCTAAACATCCTTCCAAAAGAACAGTTTGGTTTTAGGCAACACCATAGTACTACCCAGCAAATCCACAGAATTGTTGAATACATCACAACCAGCTACAACTGGCGCCAGTGCACAGGCGCTGTTTTTCTAGACTTATCCAAAGCATTTGACAAAATCTGGCATTTTGGACTCCTGCACAAGCTTATCTCAGCCGGCATCTCACCTAAAATGGTTCATTTAATCCACTCATATCTTCAAATAAGATCAATGCAAGTAAAAATCAACGGTTCTACATCCTTCCAGCGCCACATCTTTGCTGGAGTGCCGCAGGGATCTCTACTGGCTCCATTGCTGTTCTCTGTATACATGTCAGACATCCCACATAATCCGATGACTTCCATTTTGGCCCTATATGCGGACGATACGGCAATACTAACGAGATCTCTTAGACCCCTTTTCATTACCAGAAAGCTTCAAGAAAACATTCTAAACTGGAGGGTTGGTTCTCTAAATGGAGATTGGAAGTCAACCCCCAGAAAAGCTCAGCTGTTCTTTTCTCAAAAAGGCCAATGTCTCCTGTAGGAGATTTGTTACTATTCAATACTAAAATTCCCTGGCATTCAGAAACAAATTACCTGGGTGTAATTCTCGACAAAAAGCTATCTTTCAATCAACACACCAAGTCTGCATGCACAAAGGCATCTAAAGCCATAGCACAGATCTATCCGCTAATTAATAGAAATAGCAAGCTCAGCAACAGAATCAAATTGCAGCTATACCAGTTGACGATTCGTCCTATAATCACCTATGCCTCTCCTGCCTGGAGCCACACCTCTAATGCTAACATCATCAAAATACAGCGAGTGCACTACAAGTGCCTGAGAATGATTTTGAACGCCCCGTGGTATGTTAGAAACACTCAACTCCACAGAGACACAAATATTCCCTATATTTTCTCTTTTCTACGATCCTTAGCCACCAAGTTTTTCCTAAAGACGTCCACACATCCCAACGATTTGGTTCAACAAGCTACAGCATACGATCCAACGGACATATTCAAATATAGAAGACCAAAAGCTATATTGGCCTCCTTTAGTGATGCATAATCTCCATGCCCAATCAGGGCGAGCATTCTGCTCATAAATTTTACCTTCACTGCAACCACAACAGATAGCGGGGAATATGAAAAGCATCTTGCTTCACCCCTAAAGACATAAATGTCAATTGTCAATTGTAATGGAATCTGGTCAAGTTTCGGATTTATAAAAGAGCAAACTGCGAGAAATTCAGAATGCTTCCTATATATCTCGTATGCAAACTGTAAGAAATTCAAATATAAGTATACAAACTGTGAGAAATTCAAAATGCTTCCTATATATAAGTGTGCAAACTGTGAAAAAAATGTTTCCTATATTCCTACAGGAAGGGAAGGGAGAAATTGGGAAGAGGGAGTGCGATGAAACACAGCTCTTATATATCATATTAGATGTATAAAATATATGAGAGATTAAAAAAAATCTAAGTGAAATATATACGAGATTAAAAAATCTAAGAGAAATAATAACAAAATGCTACGGTGAGTTGACTAGATGCCCACTACATTTTATTTCTAAAGAAATAAACTACGTTACAAAATGTATAGAAATAAGTCTTACCTCAGCGTGAAGTACAGTATGAAAGGCGAGTGTTCAAAAGATTACACAAGTCAATCCAGTGATGCCATCTTTTGATCACTTATGGTATTAAAGCATCGAATACATTATGAATACCTAAAACAACTCTGTTAATTTTTTTATTGTTGTTTTTTCTGCCTGGATGTCCATCGTGTATGTAAACTTAATGGGAATAGGAAATTAGAATATTTCTAGTTCTACAATAGAAAATGGAGAAGGTTTGTTTGTTTGTTTTTAACTTAAGATACTGGCAATGTTTTCCTCGATAGCTTTGCACACATCTGGGACAAAGGGATACAGAACCTAGCGGGACAGAAAATCAATGGAAAGAGGAATATATTAATGAAACGATGCCTTCATTATTATTATTAATTTAAAACAATAATTTTTGCATTACGACAATAAATTATTAAAAAAAGCAAAATTTACCCTGGGTCCATTTCCCAGAAGTCCATACACAACTATCATAGCTACCACTTCAGACAATCCGCGTGTAAAATGATCCATCCGGGCATTTTTCTGCCCTGGTTTTAAAATATATAAATAATTACAGACACACCCATTAAGTTTTTAGTTGTACACGTGTATGTAATGTTTCTATTTTAAGTGGATTGACATCATTAGAGTTTCACACGGTTACTGTGAACGTTTCGTGACGTAGAAAATGTACGATGAGTCAGATATACAAACGTACATGAAGATACCTTGCTAAAGTAGCTATTAGTTGACTTTGTGCGTGTGTGTGTGTGTGTGTACTTTCCTCCCAAATCCAGGTGTCTGACTTGCCATGTGATTTGGTGAGTGTGTCATTTATTTCTACACATATTTCAAGTATATTTTTAAGCACTAAATCCAATAGATTCACTTATGCACTGTAGCCTTCTTTAGTTATTTAACCCCACTAGAACACGTTTGTTCCAATGTCTTCTATAACAGTAACTAAAGAAATGTTCAGATGGGGTTAAATAATTTCTACGTCTGCAACACTAATGTTAAATATAAAATAAATAAATAAATGATAAATAGTAAAAAAAAAAAAAAAGCCTTTATATGTGGAAAACAAATGTCTGTAAGATTGCATATTTACTTACTGTTTCAGCTTGCTGGGAAATATCCTGGAAAACAGCAAGGTATACACTGATAACGCTTAGAGAGAAGTAGTGGATGCTACATTTCCTGCTGTTTTTTCAGTATTACTCAGATATAGCCAGTGAAAGCTATTTTTAGATTTAGTTCGGCTACTCAAGTCCTCTCCTCTTCTTTCCAAAGGTTTTTATCCAAGACAGATGACATCTATTGATAAACAGAGTAATCACGATATTCACTCTTTTATTTTGTTTAGTTGAATATTTAGCTAGACGATAAACAGTTTCCCTCGAATATAATTATAAAAGGTATTTTATAATTATATTCGAAAGAATATAATTATAAAATACCTTTAATAATAAATGCAGCTTGTTATTTTAGAATGGGACTGATAAATGCACGCGTAAAAGGTGAAATCATAAGTACTGCTAACAACGTATTATAAAAAGCAACACTTATATTTCATAAATATCCGTAACACAACTTATGAATAATTTATTTGGTGCTTGGGAATAGTCACATTTTGATTCCGGAACAAATAAGCGTATGCAATTAGTTTGCTACACAGATAAGAAATTATTTGTATTATGGGTTCGCAAATAGAGTTTACTTGTACGTGATGTTAATACAGTATATGTTCACAGTATTTGCAATGACTATACGAATATTTTATCGATAGTTTTTTTTTAAAAAAATCCTTCATGTGAATTACAATGATGGAATTTTATTGGTTAGAGTAGGCACAGAACTTCTAAAACCAGCTTTTGTCAGGGAAACTGAACTATAATTTATTTGAATATTTAGTAATTTGTGTAACTGCATTGAGATTTTTAATGAATATTTTTGCTTTTCATATTGAATCTTTAATTATATACAAATTTTGTATGTATTGAAAATTTTTAACATATTCACATAATGAACAAATTGTAATCGTACTTTCTTTCTTCATTTTTTTTCTCTTGCTGTATACTTAGGTATCATCATTATACAAACACATTTCCTCCCTTAACTTCTGTACATGTTAAAGAAGTTAAGAGGAAAATCCTTTGTTACAGTTTCTCAGAGTTTCATCTCATCCCTAATGTCACAGATAACACATACCTAAAATGCTTCAGTCTGGTATAGTTTCTATTTTACTGTGACATCAATATATTGATCATATCCTAATAACCCATAATCCGTGTTTTCTAAATATAAAAAATAGTAGCATAATAAATTTTACGGATAGATTAATTTCCATGTTTCAGATTTCATTCTATCTTAATTGATTTTGAAATGAATCCTAAACAATTTGTAATTTGCAATTTTAAATATTAACAGTTAAGGTGTACAGTAATGATCACTTTTCTAAGTGGATAGCTTTCACGATATATCTTAAATCCATTAATAATATGATGCTTTTTTTAATACTTCATTTTATAAAAATAATGTGAAAATGGTCTTAAAGAAAGAGAACTGCACTCAGTTGCTTATCTCTTTCTTGAAACTGGAAATCTGAAACGGTTAGGTAAAATATTGTTTTCTTTCCACAATAAAGACGATATTTAATATGTACATATACTCAAAAAAAAAAAAAAAAAAAAAAACTGGACATCATTTTAATGGATGCTTAATTACAACAAAGTTTTCACTTATTGCTTTACAGTAACAAATGTTTGTTCAACCAGTTAAGTAATAATAATAAATAGAATACGTATTAATGTTTAAACCTCACGTTAAATTATTTATTATATTTAAGATTTAAGTAATTCATTGTCTCCCCCCCTAAGAAAATGTCAAATGACTGTTTATATATATATTTATTTATTTTTATTTTTATTTTTTTCTGAGGTACCAGAGAAATTCGTCGCGTCTGGGTTCAGTCTCAGAATGTTTGAAATTAGGACCAAAGCAACTTAGGCTATAAGACCAATGTATTATGTCTGTTAACTGTGTGTGTTCATCTTGCCGGATTTCGCTTGTGTTTACGGGATGTAGAATCAGAGTTGTCAGAGTAGAACGTAAGAAGAAGAAGAATGGCTTCCTAGAAAGTATTGGAACCATGGTTTTTCCGGTTGGAAACCAAGGCATTACCACCTGAGCTACGGAGGCTCCAATAGTTTGATCTGAAAAGATAATCACAGAACCTAATTTTGATATTTAATTTAATGGTGCCGTAAAGTGTATGCCAAGTGTATAGATTCAGAAATAATTCAGAAACACTGTATTCTTTTATCTTTATAATGTTTCGGAAACGAATTCGTTCTCCTTCGTAATACGTAAATCAGTCTTTTTAAAAATATAAAATAAATTGCACATATTTTGAGGGCGAGCAAAAGATTATGTTACTTCCTTGGATACAATATTGCACACGGTGTATTCCTTCAATATTTATTCTTGAACCCGATTCACTAACTCTCATGGATGAAGGGTTGCTTTGCTCCAGCAATCATTTCAGCTACGTGGTAGAGTAGCTATGGTATGAATAGACTTCGACATTCATTCAATCAGGAGTACATTACATACAATGTAACTAAATTTTTATCTGCTCAACACAAACACACAACAGAAAGAGATTTGCCTCAAAAGCATATCTAAATGTGAGATATGGTTTGGTTCTTTTCCATATTTGAAATATCTTATCCTTCGAACAAATCACATAACGTGACCCAAAATGACACTCCAAACAATAGTGCACAGTAGAGATACAATCACTAGCATAGAATTATTTTCTTTGAACCATAAGCTGTTTGTTCATCTTCTCGTCGTACATGGTTGACAGCTACCATCGTGTTTTTAGCGACACCTTAATAATAATAATAAGCATTGCTTGTCTAGTTAGGATCTCAATGTTTATTTACTTAATACATGATTTCATTCAGTTAGTTAGATGTTTGAGTAAATTAAATTATTTGAATTCGTATCAAACTAAAGTATTTTATGCGTGGGAGCCATTTTTACTATTTTTGAAAAAAGTGATACAGATGAAAATAAAATGCCGAATAGTTCGGAGAATTCTCTAAATTTTGGAGAATGAACAACTAGAAACTGGAAAAGGAGAAAGCTCAAAACACATAATAGAAAAGATGAAAAAAATTATGCAAAAAAAAAAAAAATTAAAACATGACCTTTCCCACTTTTCAACGTCACATTTGGGGATTACTGAAGTAAAATCTTTCTAATTTCTTCGGAATGGCAAAAATGTAATTGTGAGAAATTATTATTATTACGTGACACCTCCAGGGAGTCCAAAGACTCATTGAGGAAAGGTATCTACTTTACAACTCTCTCTCTCTCTCTCTCCACCATTCAATCCACCAACTACAACAACGCCATCTACCGCCTATCACCAGTATTCTCACAATCCAAAATCCATGTCCAGGGCGGGATTCTAACCCAGTCTTTCGGCTGGACAGCGGATGCGCTAATCACTCGGCCAAACAGGCCGGCAAATGAAATTAGGAAAAAGGTATGAAAATATATTTAAAGCAGAATCTCTATATAGAGACTCATGAAGCAGTTGTTAAGATTTTGGTAACTTATATCTTTTCTCTCTCTCTCTCTCTCTCTCTCTCTCTCTCTCTCTCTCTCTCTCTCTCTATATATATATATATATATATATATATATATATATATATATATATATATATATATCTGAACTGGCACTGGTGCCAGTTCAGATATATGTGTGTTGAGATATGCGTTCAGATATTCGTGTTGAGATATCTGAACGCATATGTTGAGATATTCGTGTTGAGATAAATGTTCAGATATGCGTGTTGAGATATCAGATATCTCAACACGCAGCACACCAGTGCCAGTTCAGATATATGTGTGTATATATATATATATATATATATATATATATATACACACATATATCTGAACTGGCACTGGTGTGCTGCGTGTTGAGATAGAAGTATATTCATTATTATTTTATTTTATTTTATTTATTTATTTTTGAAGAATTGCAGGACGCAGCTGTTTAGTAATATTTCATGAAGAAAGCTATTTCAGAATACAGAAGTAGATAGAATAAAAGAGATAAAGGATAAGCAGTTTCGGCGTGATTATACAGCAAAGAGATAGAGAACGCCAAGTTTTTTGGATGTTGATGAAGCAATTGATGTGTTTATGCCATGCGAGACTAGAGGTAAATATTAGTCCAAACAGAGAATACTCATCTTGTCTGGTGATTTGTGTATTAATGAGGGTAAAGGTAGGTGAGCTGAGATCTCTTTTGCTAGAGAAAAGACAAGATTGCGTTGTGGTGGCATTGAATGTGACTAGATTGTCCTCTTCCCCATTGAAAAATGGTACGTACATCAATGTTCAAGGCCCTTATTGTAGATGATTTTGTAGCTGAATAGAGAGCGTCATTGTCTGCAAAGCTGTGGATGGGATTAGTGGTAATTGAGAGTAGATCATTACAGGAGAGAGAGAGAGAGAGAGAGAGAGAGAGAGAGAGAGAGAGAGAGAGAGAGAGAGAGAGAGAGAGAGAGAGAGAAAGCTGGCCACCCAATTACTAAGGGTAGTATGTAGGCCAGACCAGACCAAAGAATGACAATTTGTTTAGCAGGCTTCGATGCTAAATACAGTCAAAAGATCTGGAAATGTCAAGAGGGATAGCACAAGTTTTCCAGACTTTTCACTAGTACGTGAACAGTGGCGGGTGATGTACGCTAAGAGATCAGCTGTGGATTTTGAATGCGGAATCCATAACTAGTGCTCGCTAATTAATTGGTAGCCTTCATGGTAGTGGAGAAGTAGTTGGCTGTTGATGACTTTCTCCATTATTTTGGAGAGGAATGAGTTACTTTTTCCTTCTTTAGTACCAGCTATGTACAGGATAATTATAATTAAAGTTCACATTTCGAAATGCTGTAACTGAGTAACTACTCAGCGGAACGATTTAATATTTAACATGATGATGATGTGTGCAGCAATGAACTTTATTTTATGGAAAATCAACGTTAGTTATAAACGTTGCCAGTAGGGTGATACATGGCTCTGCAATATAGGGAGGTAATTCAAAACGTCACAAATGACAGCGATATGCATCTCTCTGAGCCAATGAGGTGATTCCAATACGTCAATAGCGTTAGTACCTGGATTCAACAGTTTTTAACCAGGATGGTGCCCCTCCTCACATCGGCACCCCTGTCAAGCAGTTGCTTCAGACACATTTTACGAGGACAGAATCATCAGCCTCTATTTTTGTACAACATGAGCTGCTCGTGCGCCGGATCTGAACCCTTGAAACGTTTGGCTGTGAAGACATCTCAAAGACGTTGTTTATCGTCGTGGACACGTAACCAACTTAGTGGACCTCAAGACCAGCATTGCATGCGATACCAACAACATTTCAAGTGAAACTCTGCGTTCTGTGGTTGAGCATGCGATTTTGCGATTTCAACACGTTGCCGACAATGGAAGATAGCATGTCGAACATGTTGTTGTGTAACCACACAACGCGTCGTGTGTACCCTATGTTTTTTGGAGTTTTGAGTTATCACTACGGTACTGCAGTGCCATGTATCTCCCTGGTGGCAACGTTTAGAAATAACGTTGGAAATAACTAATGACAGCCTTTTGAACCAGAAGACCTTTTAGTATCCAAATTACTTAATAATTTACTGCAGTCTTTGTGTCGAAAAACTAGCAAAGGGAGGTATTCGGTGCTCGGATTCTGCTATGGTAGGAAGCGATTTCCAATGGTCATTTATTCGGGATTCCGAGGAAATTTGTGATGCTAATCTGTGATGTCAGCTTTATCTTTGGGTGAAGTACCTGTTGTTCTCAGAATGAGAGAAAGAGAGGTGGAAGTGCAAGTGAATAGCACTTGTGTCCAACGACCTTAGCAAGGGACCAGAAGGCACAGCTTTCATTTGGAGAGAAGGCAAGGTCTTTGCTGTTGGGCCTTATGAAATTAGATTTAGATCTGTCAATGACTGTTTTGCATTTGTCGCTTGCTTTAGTATAAGCTGAGTATGAAGCTGGAATTCTTAATGCGAGCTATCTGTGGAAAGCAGAATTTTTTTTCTTCAACTGCTTTGATACACTTTCTGCTGAACCAGTGTTTGGAACGTGGATGAGGAATTTGAGTAGAAAGAAGAGTGAATGCTTTCATGTCAGTTAGAATAATTTCTGTGACTCGTTCGGAGTAGGTGTTAGGATCGATGATCGAAACCAATAATCAGACCAAGGAGAAGAGGAGTAGAAAGTAGAACTCGCAACCTGTTGGTTGGTTGGTTGGTTGGGGGTGTAGTTGTGCTGTCTGCTATGCCAACAAGCAGGCACCTTATATTGTTTGTCACGTGTTTCTATGCAGTTTAAAAGCGGATATGCACAACTAGCAAGAGACATCGAACCTAAGAAATCTCACTGAATGTAGTCTTCTTAATGATTTGATAACATTAAGCTTATTGAATACAACGTGCTCTTGCTAAAGCTACAAGTAACATTGTGAATATGTCCATCTGTCTCTTGGGAAGATTTTAGATATTCATTTTGAATGTCTAAAAAAAATAGTTTTTCGATTCACGTCAAGAAATTAATTTCAGGTGGTCATCGAATTTAGGTGTATTTCTTTGGAACTGCTTTGATGTACACAGTGGGAGAATGAAAAACACCGTTTCTGTTTTTCTGATAAGGCAGTGTATATAACATGAAACTTCAGAAAATCGTATAGCAACAGGAACTTTTTTTAAATGTGCACGTGTTCATCTGATGGGTTGCAGAATATGTGCATAGTATTGGCGTTCATCTAGTAGAACAATCATTGATTGTGATGAATCATTATACTGTAAAGAAAAGAAAATATGTTGCTTTAACATATGTCTTCCGATTTTATTGAATTCATAATTTCTCTTGGCTGGTTCATTGTAATTTCTCCACCTCAAAAGCACCTCTCCTTTTTTTTTTTAAATTTAATTTTGAAAAAAAAAAAAAAAAAAAAAAAATATATATATATATATATATATATATATATTGGCCGCTTTTCCAGCTTACAATACTTACTCCTTTTCTTTCTTTGCTTCCGTAATCCCTTCTTTACTTCCGAATTTCTTTAGCAGAATTACAAGGCTGGATTCAGAATCAGCACAGAGGTCTATCACCGTGTGTGTTGGGGATATTCTGAATTTCCAAAAATTCTAAAACACAAAGATAATAATGTGGACATTACTTGGTGTTATACTTTTTCTATTTTTAATAATAATGAGTCGTATATTATTCTATTAAATATTTTATTATATAATAAATTTAGAAAATAAAATAAACAAATTATAATATTTTAATACATCTCATTAAAATTTAAGAAAATAGTACATACGAGAAATTCCAGTTATATATATTTTATTCTGAAACCCCGTGAATTCCCTGGCAGCAATAAGAATATCTCCACTGTAGCCCATGCATGTCGTAAGAGGAGACTAAAATGGATACCCAGGGAGGGTAATGGATGGCAATGCTGTAGCCAATGAAGTTTTAACTGAGGCTCGGCTATTGCTGTTACCCTCCTGCCATGATCAGAGCATATAGCGCTAAATTATACATTTTCTTCATACATTTTCCATACATTTTCTTCTACAGATAACGGGGAATATGAAAAGCATTCTTGCTTCACCTATCTAGCCAAAAAAATTAAAAAAAATAAAAATAATTAATATTTTATTCTCTGCTTGGCAATGGCAGTTTGGATGCATTGTATATAAGGGAACGAGTAAGTTTAAAATTTAGAACGAGCAATAAAAAAATTTAATAACAATAAATAATAATTATTAATTGTATGCTTTTATATTGTGTAGTAGACTTGAAGAGCTATCTTAAATCAACGAATAAAAAGATGCACATGTTTTAATATACTTTATTATTGAATATATCAAAGGAATCACAAATCTGTCTTTCGTTTACTCTTTATGCAACCTACTGGCAATGCTAGTTTTCGTCTATTCATCTTCAGTTGCTGAATATAATGTTTCGTACTAGGTTAAAAGTTGTTACATCTGCCTATAAAGCTATAGGCATAATCGTTATTTGATTAAATTCTTTAATTGAGTGCCGTGTGAGATACGACTAATTTTGCAATACTAGACTTCAAATAGTTATAATCTGAATACTAATTATATGGAATAATTAATATAGCTATGACCTTTGTTACATGGAATATGAAGCATAAATTTCGTAAATATCAAGCCATTTCAACGATCATGATGTGAATCAAATTTAAAAATGGAAAAGTAGATAAGCAGATTTAGTTGTGTCTATGGAATTGAGAAAAATTCGAGTAGGGGAACAAGAAAAGAAAAAGGAAGTGTATGAGTTATTATAGGAGGAAAGCTGACTTAAAGAAAAAGGAAAAGCTTGTTCTGGCTAGAGACCTGACCAACAGCGCGTAGTAAGCGAATCTAAAGTGTGTAGAAATGTTCTGGAAATTTTAAAAGAAAACAGCAACAGAAATAGGAATTGTTTCGTTTTAAGGAGAATAAAACTAAGTATCATACTGGTAAAGACAACTATGTACAAAACATTAGAAAAAGATTCAAAGTTGAGGAGTATTCAGATGAGAAATGTAGACTTAAATATACAAATGTTACTAAAGAAAACTAGGAAAGGAAATCATTGATTACACAGTCCAACACAATTTTTGCTGACTTTTATATGAGACTTGTTTTTTACTAATTTGGGTGCGCTGATTTCAAATATCAAACCCATTTTTCTCTATCACGTCAGGTTTTTCCTCTATGGCATTTTCTTTTTGCTAATTTGTAAGTTTTTGATAGTTTTAAGGAGGCAGTACTATTTAGAGGATCAAAAAAATCGATTTTTTAATATCATTTTCTGAAAGTATGTACTTTTAAAAATCTGTTCCTAACTTTTTATCAAGACATTCGAAAAATTCCCGAAGATATAGCCTATTATTCAAAGCGGTGCGCAGATCAGAATCGGAGCGCTCACCGCTCTCGCTTGTTAGTAAACGAATAAATGTGTAAGAACCTGCAACGGTACGTACTGGCGCTTTGAATGCGAGAGAGGCCGATAATTAGATACATAACTACTTAACAATATTCATTAAAAATTACAAGAATATTTATAAAAAAATAACAATTTTACTTACATATGAGTTTCAGGGAATAAATTTTTGTTTGTAGCAATTTCTTGCTGTGTGTTCTGTTTTGGAAATCCCTTTAAATACTGCAACAGTAGTCGGCCATCATGTGAGAATCCCATCTTCCTTGGTATACCGATCTTCCATAGTTTTTAAGTCTTGACAAGCGAGAGCGGTGAGCGCTCCGATTCTGATCTGCGCACCGCTTTGAATAATAGGCTATATCCTCGGGAATTTTTCGAATGTCTTGATAAAAAGTTAGGAACAGATTTTTAAAAGTACATACTTTTAGAAAATAATATTAAAAAAATCGATTTTTTTGATCCTCTAAATAGTACTGCCTCCTTAAAAATATCAAAAACTTACAAATTAGGCAAAAGAAAATGCCATAGAGGAAAAACCTGACGTGATAGAGAAAAATGGGTTTGATATTTGAAATCAGCGCACCCAAATTAGTAAAAAACAAGTGTCAGATCATAATCAGCAGGAAAAAAATTTTTTTTTTTGTTGGCCAGTGTTATCATTACGAATCAACCAATTATTTTAACCTTTGTTTTCCGATTTTATTTAACTCATTTCATTGCTGGTTCATTTAGAAAAGCAAAGTACAGTCGTTTGCTGTTTGTAATTTTTTAATCTTAGCAGCACCTTTCCTTTTTTTAGGCTTTGAAAAAAAAATGGCATAATTACCAGCTTATAATATTTATTCCTTTGCTTCTTGAGATCTTCTTCGTTAGCAGAATTATAAGATTGGATTCAGATCCCCCCCCCCCCCCCCCACACACACACACAGCACTGAGGTACTATAAGTTTAGGAATCAAAGATAGAAAAGACTATTCGTGATATATCGTATAATAATGTATCGTCTAGAAAAGAAGATTCATCTTTTAATCTTACCATCTAAGATTTCCTTGCCAAATCCTGATTTGAGTGCCAGAATTTCCCAACAATCGTGAAGATATCTACTACTGCAACTTTCTTCGCTGAGTTTCATATTCGACTCTTTCGTGATCATCCGTAGAGAAAGATGTGAAGAATACGATAATTTCTGTCTCTTTCTCTGGAAATCCAAAATTTTTTACTGTCCTTTTCTCTAGAGCGAGGGTGCATGCGCTATTATAACCCCCACTGATTAGATCATTCTATTCATTGATACTTTCATTTGTTTCCATTACTTTGCAACATCTCTTACGTGTATAATGAACAGAGAACATTAATATAACTCCGAGAAGAATTTTACTTTTACCGCCTTTACTGCTCTGATTTATGTACGTTGATTTTCTTTGATAAGATTCCAACTTCACTTGACCTAATTTATATATTTCTGGCTTGTCTTATTATTAGTGCAGTCAGGTCTGTTCGCACTCATTGAAGCATTATTCAAAGTGCAATTCAGTTGATATAAACAAGGTGAAATACCAGGGGTAGTTTCCTACAATCTCTCGGTTACTGCCTTCTTGTAGAGCGCGATACTATTTAATTTCCTTAGTTATGCGCGGATGAATCTTCTGCTGTAGTCAGACTGGTTTTCTGCAATGAAGTTTCCTGTTTATCAGAAAATAACGGATATAACTTTTAACATGATTTGGATAATTATTATAATATATAACAGCGATATGCTGCTCTTAAAATTTAGATATATTTTGCAAAATACATAAACACGTATTAGATTCGTTTTTGTCCGTCCATATGCGATATGTCTAGTCTCTAATTACACTGGTTTCTATAAATTAAGGAACAAAGAGAAAAATCACGTTATCAAAAAACTGAATTTTTGTGCATTTCGGTGAAAAGCAGTATGGTATGAGATGTGAAAGAACACCAGCAAAAATTGTAAATAAATAGTTTAATTCAGTTATTACATATGAGTACATGAAAACAGTGGTTAAAAAACAAGAAGTCAAAATGAAATTGTAAAAGTACCCCAGTAAGGAATGCGGTTACCCTACTCACAGTAATAGCCGCTCACCTCGATGTTTCATGCTGTTTGTAATGGTGCTGAAGAGGTTCAGTTGGTAATAATAATCATTGCTCCAGCGAAGCTCTCCTAAGTCTCAAGGTCTCGAGGAGGGCAGAACATGTGTGATATCAGATGTGAAATGTCTACTTAAAGCATCCCAAACATTCTCAATAGGATTATGGTCAGGACACCTGGCTGGCCAGTCCATATGTGTACAAGTTCATGAGTTCTAGGGTTTACCCCTTCCTATAATATATTGAAAAATCTATCCTATAAACCTTCTAACTTATATGTTTGTTATACAGTCAGAACCTACTAACTCAGTCGTTATAGACTGAGCTAGACGTTATAGACTCTCCAACCCTTTGGTTGGCAATACTTATGTTCAAATCCCGTCTAGGAGGTGAAGAACTATTACCAGGACTCTTCACCATAAGATGAGTTAGCCGGTCTTATGCGGTTGTGGCAGGGTTTGCCCTTTAGACTCTCGGGTTTTTCATCCTGTAATGAGACAAACCGGCCAGGAGAACACACGCAGTTTTACTTACAAAGAGTACTTATAGGCATATCGTATCCTACAATTATGGTTACGAAATCCAAGGATACTTGGAAGGTCGTGGGCGCACAAATCCCTTTTTCAACCACTGATGATCATCATCATCAGTGGCTGAAAAGGTTCTTCATTCTCTTTAAATCCAAGAGACCAAATCTGTAACACAGTAATCCAAATGCGATAGATGCCAAAAATTTTCCAGCATTGCTGATGTAAACTTCAATGCCAGTTATTTATAGGTTTTTGGTATGGGGGTTGGTTATGGCATTATGTTTAAGATAGTTTTTGATATAGATGGCAGTATCACCACCTCTGGAATCAAGTTTATCATTTCTAAACATAGTATATCCTCGTAATTTCGGATTATTTGCTGACCGAAAATGCGTCTCACTGAGTAGAATTACATCTGGGTTGTATCTGAGTGCGAATTCTTGCATTTTAGATTTTGTTGACGAGGCCGTTGGCATTCCAAGCGGCGATTAGGAGAGAGTTTGGTAGAATTTTATTTCTATTTCTAGACTAGAAACAAAACTAGAATAGAGTGGATCTCGCAGAAATCTTTTTTTGTAGAGATCAGTGATGGGCTGGATTTGCTAAAATCTTGTAGCATGGTAGCTAGTGATGCGGTTATAAGCGCAGTTAAGTTGGAATTTATTTGTTCATAGAGTGTCGATTTCTTGGAACGTACCGCATCTGCGTAAATTTTGTTCAGTGGTAGCTTTCCTTCCTGATTTCTAGAGTTTATTTGAGTTGGAGGGTGATCAGTATGATTGACAAGGGCAAACGAATGGGAGAGAGGCTGTGTATTTCTTCCCGTTCATTGATTTTTTATTTTTTTTTGGATAGAAACTACACCCTTTGTAGTTTCATCCCATTTCAGATATTTATAGTAAAGCTTCTGGACATGGCCAAATTTTTGGCATGTATTCATATCCCAGATGATGTTCTCTTTCGATGGGGTCCGAGACCTCAGATTGAAGTTAATTCATAAATTTGTTTCTGAGTATTGTTAATTTCCACTAACACAAGTGGCATTGGCTTTTTGTCCGTTCTGTACATTCGGTTCGCTTTATTAGAGCCAAACCATGATTGATAAGCTCTCTCGATGTTCTCAATGACTCCTCTAAGTACAACCTTTAGATTTCTTTTACTACTAAGGGTAAAAGTATGGTATTAAAAGTTAAATTGTCCATAAGTTTATTAACTGACTGTAATCGCTAACTGTGGTAGGCTGAATTTTTATGCTTTCATCCGTATTTTTTGCCCAGGAGTAGACGTTATTATGATCCTTAATAATTGGTGTGATCGAAGTTCACTTTTCTTTGTCGCGCAGAACTCCTGGCGGAACCTTGTCATTTTTATCCGGAGCATCCCCTATAGGAGAGTCATCTTCCATGAGATCTTCTTCAGCCCTTCGTCTTTTACTAATATGCTCCTCCTGTGCATCCAGCTGATGAGGCACCTTAGGTGGGGAGACCATTGAGTTTATATTTTCATCTTCTCTGCCAGTGTCATCATCTTCTGCGTCACTTGTCAATGAATATAGGTTTAAAATTTTAGAAATCCAGACCATTCGACCTCAACCTTCTTCACCAGCTTTTTAAATAGATCAAGCGTTCGATTCCAGTCTAAATTTTTGTCGTTCCCGTTCTTACCTGTTAATCGGCTACTGATGTTCACAAACACAAAAGTAAAGATCGAATAGGATCATTACTATAAACAACGGTATGACACTATGCTTACATATAACGTTCACACTCACACAAAAAAAATTCTCCTGAAATATCATCTAACTCATCATCAGTTGAAATGAAAAATCGAAGTGCATACGAATGCGATTTTTTTAATTTTATTTATATACATAGATATAAATAAATATCTACACATAGCTTTTAATTTAATAAAAAGGTGTATTAAGTTATATTTAAGTTATTTATTAAATTCTTCAAATTTTTAAAAGAAAACAAAAATATATCATAACAATTGTTACAGTATTGAAGTATTATTTTTGTTCTGTACTTGGCGCTGCAGATGTAACCTTAGATTTCCATTTGTTTTAACAAAAATCTCATAGAACACTGTTACTAAAAATCTCTGCATGTCATGGTGCCAGTAGATGAATACGAAGAATTGGAAATGAGACATGATGGACACAATGAGTATTCCTTCCCTTCCTTATGGAACGGTGTCCCACTGCTTTGGAAGACATGAAATGATTTGGTTTGAGACTATTGGAATTGGTTCCACAGTCTGTTAACCACGGAACACGTCACACGCAACCATCTGGCTATCTCCACCTGAGGTTTTTTGGCTTCTAGTCTTACAATGGTTCGCAAGCTGACTTGCAGCCATATCCAAAAGTTTTGCTATCACAAAATGTTTTGTTCTCACTCCAGACACGAAATGGAAAACCACTCCCAAATGCCAGGAGCATTTTGGAGTGGTTTCTATGTCTTGTGGTTTCTATGAGTGGAGTACGTTTCTATGTCTTGACTCATTTTGCATATATCGCTGACAGCACCACTCATTTGTATACGATAAACAAGGAGACTTTATATTTTTATTTATTTATATACGTAGTGTAAACGATGTTCATATATCCCCCCCCCCCACACACACACGAGTTATCACGATTTTTCCCGTTTTTGTTTAATTTATGGAAACCAGTGTACCTGGATGATATTGAAATTTCGATACTGGAAATACGTTCAGCAAATTTATGGAACCGTCTCAGGTTTTATTCAAACTTTTTGCAAAGAGTATTATTGAGTGGAAGTAAACAAAATTTAGGGTTAGTTTAAACACTGGTTTAAATCATTTCATTTTAATCGCAAAACATTTCAATCATATATTCAGAAATGGGTGAATGAAATTTAATGAAAATTGTTACAAGATCAACATTTAAATTTATCAGATATCATTTCTAGTCCCAACTGTGAGTGAGTCGAAATAATATAAAATAAATTTAAAAAAAAAACAATTATGGTTATAAAAATTAAAAGCTTTTTTTTGTTTCATTCGAAATTATATCAAAATTTTAATCATCACTATACAAACGTAACATCTATATTCATTTTTTTAATCGTGTAATTGTAAAAATATGATTTAAACTTGGCCTAAAATAAATAAATAATAATAATAATAACGTGCCTCAGTAACCAAATACTACTGCCTGGAATACAAAATGACGTTTATTTCTTCAAGGAACTGCTGTTACGTTCCTGACAAGGTCGGTATTATAAACAGCGAAACCAAGTGATGTATTGGAGTAGTTCTCATGGAGACAGGTTAGTTTTATTGTTAACTGATTTTCTTCAGCGTTCGTTTTTCCGTATCCGATAAACTTGCATTTTGGGCTGGATTCGATCCTCGTACGATCCTTTGGCAATGCTTACTATATTATAGTACGCATTGCCAAAGGATCGTACGAGGAACTCAGAAGAAAAACAATTAACAATAAAACTAACCTGTCTCCATGACAACTATGACAATACATCATTTGCCGTAGGCTTAATATACAGTATCATTTCATTTAGTACGTACTTGTTTTTCAGCAGAATACATTGGTCTCCACTGTAGTCATATCTCTAAATAACTCTCTTTTAATTATCCTACCACTTGGACTGGTTTTGTAGTACACGAATAAATTTAGGTAAGATGTTTTCTGAGATGACGTCACTGCCAACCTAACGGGCATTAGCCATTGAAGGAATTACTTTTTTAATTATCGATGACGCATGCATTTCTTGCAAGAATATAGAACTAAGTTCGTTGAGCTTGCAAGCTCAACGAACTAAGGCAGTAGAAATATATTTCCTCAAATTAATTCACCATTTAATTAGCTAATATAGTTTGACATACAATAGTTCTAACTGAAAACATCGAAACAGAATCCCAATACGAATTAAACCCTAATCTACTCATATTTGCAATACGCGTCTTAAATACGTTTTTTTTTCCCTTAATCACAAGCACAAAGCCGTGGTGTAATTTTGGAGACGAACTTCATAGGGAATCCAGGCACAACCGTAATAATAGGCGATTAAAATAAAAATGGTCTTCTGTAGGTAAGCAGGACAATAAAAAACACTCACTTTACAGATATACAGAACTTGTATCTATGTAGTTATTTCTTCTCTGAATACCTAAAAAAAGCTGAAATTCTGCCCTTTGTGTGCAGTTCACCTCTCACTTCACTGAACTACATTTCATGAAGTGAGAGATGAACTGCACGCGATTCCAGAAATATAATATTAACTCTTGAAGAGTTAATTGAAGAGTCAAATTCAATCATCACGTTTGACTGAAAGAAACCAAGAAACTATTGGGTCGATCACATAATTGTAAGAGTGAGAGAGAGTACAGTAAACCAACGTACGTTTCTACTATCGGTCGTTCTCTAGCGGTGTCTGTTAACCAGAAGTCTGTGTGTCCGTAAGAAGTAGAAATTTATTCCATAGCATTACTACATATAAGGATTGCTACATATAGGCTAGAATACAATTCTTCGTTTTCACTTGTGTGGTGTAGAACTCACTCTAATTTCACAAGATCATTAGAAAGCTACAGTACTAATCACAATAAACCCTCTTCGATTCAGATGAACGTGTTTGAGTATGGTAGCTTCCAGCAGGGCATTACTTAGCATCTTTCGATACGTTACTGAACAATGGTTGCGACATGACTACTAAGTCAACTCTATTTACTTGTATCCGTGATAGATCATTTGGGGATGAATGTATCTGGTAGAATTCTATCAATAAAATGGATATAAATTTTCGTTATGTTCGGAGCTCTATGTAAACGTGGTATTTCCAAATGTTTCGATTTCAGTCTTTTATTGTTATTATTCTATTTTCTATATGATCTGGTCGGCTATTTTGTGTGGGCTTCCACGTAGGATATGTGTAATAAGTATGTAGGTGCTGTCACTCGGTAGGTGTTTCTGTCACTCGGTAGGTGTGTATGTGTCAGTTTTCCATGGTAAGTCGTATTAGTCTACAGTTCGCTTCCTCCATTCTTCTTATATCTAATGACGGAAGCGGAGGGGTAAACTGCATATAGCAAAAAACAAAATAGCCACCGTTTGTAACTAATCTGTTTGATTGTAGTACTGGGTAAGATACTGTGTATTTTACACTCACATGATATATATATATATATATATATATATATATATACATACTAGGGGATACGCCCCCTTGGCGTATCTATTACGCCCCCCCTCCCCAAGTTCCGGACTGGTAGGCCGGTTCTCCTTGAATTCTGATTACTCGAATTTTGAAGACTCGACACTCAGGGTAGTAGCCCCTGAGTTTCAAAACGTTTCAAAAAACGTGACATAAAGAGGCTTATCATTATATATATATATATATAGAAAGAGAGAGAGTTTTTTTTTATGTTATTTACATTGGTTACGAAATGTCCTGCCGTGTACGCTTATGATAGCATTAAAGCTGTCTTTTTTTTTTCCTTTCTTTTTTTATCACAGTTCTATTCACGAAAGTTTGATGTCTTTTTTATTTGAGAAATATGGTCGCAGCACCTAGCACTATGAGGCCTAGGTATTAATGGCTTTTAACTGAGTGTGTTCTTTGATATTTTGCCAGTAATGCGAGGTGAAAAATTCTACCATACTCATATGAGATAGGCTAACTCTCTTCAATTGAAAAATGTATTTTAAAGATTCTTCACGTTCAGATTCGAAACCAGGTTTTGTGCTATAAGGTACAACCTTTCGTAGGTAATACGAAAGTTTGTACCTTATAGCACATAATCAATAATACTCTAGGTTAACTAACAGATAATCAGGAACGCTGCATCAAAAGACCAAAATATTAAAAATTTTCAAGCAAATAACTCTCCAATAATCAGAATAATGGTCAAAAAAGGATGAAAATTATTGTCGATACCATAAAAAGCATTCCTTTTTAGTGAGAGTACAAATATCAAAATAAATAAAATTTTACATCTTAAGTATGAAAAATGAATGGGAATTACTAAATGTCAGAGAGCAATATAATTTAAATCTTCTTTGTTCAGTGCTGAGTTCGCCTTTTGTTACCTCTAGAATCAGACAGTTTTTGAGATGCAAACATTTATCAGATTCCTTTTGCGCGTCTGTCTTTCCTCAAGTTATTCTGGAATATGGCTGTACTGATTTTAATGAAATTATTATTTTATTTTTATCAGTTTTATATTTAGTTATCAGAATCAAAAAGTACAAAGTACACCTAACAAAGTAATTGCATCTTTAACTGGCAGATATGACCAATTCGGACCTCATTTAAAAGACCTAGGTGTCCGTTACGTATCTCCGTAAAATGTTCCATGTGCCTAATTTTTTTTTTTTTTTTAAGGTTAAGGTGGTGTTATAACTGATGGGGGAGGGGACACAACTTTTTCAGATGGTTCATACATTGTTTTGGTATTGCTCTTATGAAAATTGTGAGTTTTTGCTTTTTGATTCCAAATTCGTTGAATTTCAGTCTACAAATAACTATGTCTTTCTGTCTTAATTTTTAAGTGCCATAATGTCGTCGCATTTTCATTTTCAACAGTATTTCAACTGTTTCCAAATTATTTTGCAAGTTGAGAAACAATTTCTTTAGATAATTTCCAGTGAACAGCTTTTGTAACGCAATCATGTTTTCTGAGAAAGTTTACCAAGAACTGATCAGATGGTCCAATCTTCGTGTCTAAATTTTTCTATTTACTATCATTACTAACCTTTTCAATCTTCCCTTTCGCTTTTATCACATTCATTTTCACTACTTGTTCTTCAGCAGCAAATATGAGACCTGTCTTGTCTCTTTCTTGATGGTGCCCTGCTGAAGTTTTATCATGAAAGATCAAATTTCCCTTCAGTTTCCTTCAAAATAGTAGGAGACAGAAATAGCAAAAAATTCTGGATTTATCTTAATGTAGTGAGTTAATACATACTCGCTGTCTGATTCTATTGTTTGCTTGACTTGAAAAAGTTTACTGCCTCCAATTTTTTTTTTTTTTTTTCTAGATGGATACAATTTATTTACCTCACTACGCGGATGCAAAGCATGATTACTGTTCAAATGCTTCTGAATCGGATTGTATTCAGTCAGTTATCCCTGTTGTGTATCTGATTACAAGCACGGCCCATATACTGATTGCTGTTACAGCGTTGCCTTCATTGAGTTTGGACTTTAAATAAACTTTTTCTGACGCTTTTCAGATATACAGAGCCGGCTTTCTTTTTCTTTTTTTTTTTTTTTTTTTGATTTCTGAATACAAAATGTCTAAATATACACTTATATTCATAGAAATCGCATCACCTTACATAAATATAGTTTTTAGTAGTTAAATGGTCATTTTCAAAATTTCGAAATATCTGATGATATCTGGTTTATCATCAGATATTTCGTTCTATTGCGTCATCTGTCATTCCCACGAGTTTCTGCAATAATTGCTGCTATTGCGTCAGATTTTTTTTATGCTATAAACAGAAAGCAAGAGCTAGTTTTCGAATTTTCGTGCCGAGATCACTATGGTTAGTTACGTGTAGTTAACACCTCGCAGAAAAAGTGTGATTCAAGCTTTGAATAGAGAAGGTTATTCCTCTCGTGAAATACCTAAAAGGGTGTCCAGTAGTCAATATATTGGGGTACGGCTGCTGAAGGAAACCGGATATCCAGAGAGGAAGAAGGAGGACAGGAAGAATGTCATTTTTTACACCATGCCAAGATTGAGTTCTAAAGCAGCTCTGTCTCAAAAATCGCCGTGCCTTGTCCGGAGAACTGAAACGGGGCGGCGAAGAACAAACAGGAATTGTAGCAGGCTCTGTAACTGTGAGAAAAAGACTCATTGGATAGGGACTAAAAAAGAAGCTCTTGTTAACCAAAAAAAAAAAAGATTGGCTCGATTAAATTGGTGCAAAATGCATGCCAAATTGACCCCTGATCAGTGGAAAAGAGTAACTTTTTTTTTTCTGACGAGAAAACGTTTAACCTGCAACACGCCGACTGCAGAGAGAGTTCGAAGACGATTAGAGTAAAAATTCATCCCTAACTGTCTGGTGTCACCAATCAAATTCTCAGTCAGTCAGATGGTCTGGGGCTCTATGTCGTATCATGGTGTTGGTCGCTTGCATTTCACAAAAGGTTCAGTGAATGCACAAGTGCACCAGAAAATTTTAGAAGAATTGCTGCCTACTATCAGAGACCACTTTACCTTAACGACGAACTGCATCTTTAAAAATGATTCTGCCCTTTGTCATAGGGCAAAAAGTGTAAGTAATGTTATTATAATCCTAAAATGTACAATATGAATTAGCACTTAAAAGGCTTTAGTTTTTATTGCAGTTAATAAATGGCTCAATAAACACTCGATTCAGAGACTACCGTGGCCAGGAAACAGTTTAAATCGGAACCCCCTTTGAGAATTTGTTATACCAAATGGGGACTGAAATACACAAGAAGCCAGAAACACTTCTGGAACTCCAAGAAGCCATTGTCAGTTCATGAACTGACAGTTGCATCCATCATGAAATTAATTGTATCAATGTCCCGCCGATGCCAAGCTATGATAAAGGAAAGAGGAAGACCAGTGAAGTACTAAACAGCAAAAAAGTGAATTTTTAGCTTTGAATGTTAGTAAAACTGTGTAGTTGAAATAAATTTTGATACTGGTATTTGTTTTTCCAGTGAAAATATCACAGTCCACACAATTTTGAAATATTTGAAAATTTGTCAAGTTTGTTGTCATTTCCTAATTATGTTACATCTTGTACTAAAATGAGCCAAATATTAATCAAATATTAAAATGTCATATTACCTTTATTCATTATTTTTGATAATTATTGTGGGATTATCCCTTTTCAAATAGGCATTCAAATTTAATTACCAAAAAAACATGGTTTACAGAAGGTGATGCGGTTTCTATGAACATATGAGGGTAGCTAAATTTTGTTATCAGCTTTGCTTTGGTGTCTGAAGTCGCTTTTTTTTTTAAAGCTCTGCGTTTGTTTTACAATCGTGGGCATCAAAAAGATCTTGTTCCCAAATTTCATGGTAATCCAGAAGTAATTCGTCCGGAAGTTATTCTGAGATTATGGCTTATACTGATTTTATCGAAATTCGATATTTGAAACCCTTACACTAATTTGTCAAGACACGCACGCACACACACACACACACACACACACACACACACACACACACACACACACACACACACACACACACACACACACACACACACACACACACACACACACACACACACACACACACACACACACACCATTTCAATGTGCAAAATTAAACAAAAACAAATTTATATCCACAGTACATATTGCCAAGAACCAGTTCTATGTTCAGTTGTGATAATAAATAATGTCACAATTCAAGATACGAAATGTATCTTTTTTCCCCTCTTTTTTTTTTTTTTCTTAATGACAGCCTCTCAACCAGTCATTTCCTTATTTGTTATACATCAAAACATCAAATCTATTTCTGAGAAATCATTTTCGACTTGATGAAAGTAATAACTTTTTAATGCAATGTTTTTTGCTTTGTATAATAAAACTAATATCTCACTCTTTTTCTCTAAAATAAAAGAAAAATATATGTCATCACTGTATTTTCTCGAGCTGATATTTTTTTAATAACGGAAACTGATTGGTAAAGCCGCAAAACTAAAAAATCAGCCAAAAGAACATAACGTAGTTAATATATATAACATTCCGTCTAATTCCAATTTTCAAAAAAAAGCTTAGGTCATGTTCAGCCGATTTCGGAATTAGGTCATCTTCGTCACTAAAATATAAGATTTTCTCTCGAAAAGAACTCGGATTTATATAATCATGCTCCTTAGTAAAATTGATCGTGGAACAAATGAATAGATGTAAATGTATATTTGTTAGTAGCATACTCTCTCACAGTGCCCACTGATTTAAATAGTAGGACTTAAGGACTTCCGTATGCTTCTTTTGTAGAAAAAACAAACGTCATCGCAGTTCTGTATATCATATTATTGTAATTAATACATATTATTTGATTATATTAAATAATGTACACTTATTTAAGTTATTTTTTATTGGATATACACAAGACTTTTTTTTTAAATAAGGTGTTTCAGCTATCATCATCAATGGATCATTTATTTTTTTTTTTTTTTTGGTGGGGGGGACTTATCTTAGTTCGTATTCTTCCATGATTTGCTCCTGAGAAAGAACTACATAAAGTAAATTTTTAAAAAATTCTTAAAAATACATTTATCAACACATTTTAAATTTATAATGGAAATAATTTTATTATAAAAATGAGTATTGCTGTGTATCGTTATTGTGAGAATGATGTAGAAGAGTCCTTGTATTAAGAGACAGACGTGTTGGTGAAGATAGATCTACTACTCGACAGTCATTTTAATGTTTACAAAGAATCTCAGCTCTGCTTACACTTCCAAGTGCAACTCAATGCAGCTGTATCCGGGTGAAATGGCTGTGAGAAGGGAACTGACGGAGTTGAAAGAGGCGTTGTGATAAGATGTCATGTTGTAGGCCTATCTGTACGCTGACAAATTGGAACATCCCAGGTTTACAATTAGTGATACCATACTGAGAGGGAAGCGCATCGCAAGTCAACTGCATGTTCTATCCGCAGTGGGACGTGAAGGTTTGCAAACTGTGGGATAGAGCGACGAATCATACTACACCCTCTACGGAGCAAATGGACGGGTGGGTGTGTGGACGTCTCTTACTAAAATCCGTAACCTCAGTTATGAATCTCAGTTATTTATGCATTGCTTCTTACTTTATGACATTTCTAAGGAACTTGTGACACGGCGCAAGACAATGCACCGTCTCATAAGGCTGCTTCTGTTACTACGTAGACATAATCGTCACCACACTTGACTGGCCTCCACAGAGCCCTGATCTCAACCCCTATTGAACATCTATGGGATGAATTGGAGCGATGGGTGAGGTCAAGGGACGCCCCCCCCCACAACAGCCTAGGACCTCATTACATGCCTACAGGAAACATGGTCCAGAATTCCTTTTGATCATTATCGTACGCTTGTGGAAGGTATACCTCGTGGGATTCTGCAGTAATCGCAGTGAAAGAGGTCCTACATCTTCTTAAGGTGGCCGCGTTTGTTTGTTCCTCACACTATGGTGTCCATTGACTTCTTTCCAAGTAGTGTATTATATATATATACATATATATATATGTGTGTGTGTGTGTGTGTGACCATGGCCATGACGGTAGGATATTACTGTTTATTATCTGGGTGTGTTTTTCTGTTCGGTTTTCCCGGAAGAAAAAGCTGTAAGTTTCGGGATGAAAAACTCTTTCCTCCATCTGAGACCGACTAGCTCACCTGTACGTAAAATGCCTTTGTCAAAAAAAAAAAAAAAAAAAAAAAAATCGTGTTCAAGCCATGATTCCAATCAAGGTCCAAACAAAGGTTAAGGGACGCATCGTACTCGCTTAGTGCGGTAGAGTCTACAGTTCGTTCGTTCGCGAATACTCTAGAATAGCGTTTCTCAATCTTTCTAAGCCCAATGACCAGTAAAATGCCCTAAAACAATTCTACGAACCACTAAGTTACAGAGGCGTAGCTGGGGGAGGGGGGGGGGGCATCAGCCCTGAGCGACACTTTTTTGACGTTTAAGAAATCTTGCCATACTGTCTATGGTGAATGTTCAAAGGCAGAATTGCTTCTGCCTTTGAACATTCTGACGTTATTTGTTCGGTTTTTTAAAGTCTCCATTTGAGTTCAATAATTTTTACTTATTCAATTTTAATTTGTTTTGTTTAGATAATTAAAAAAATATATTTATTTAATTAATTTAAGTCTGCCTGCGGACCACCTGTCCTATCGTCGCGGACCATAGGTTGAGAAACACTGCTCTAGAACGTTGTAGAAGTCAGTGAAAGTGGCAGTGGTGGCTTCCAATTTCTGATGTCAAAAGCCCCCCATGCCTCGTTTGGTATAATGGATGAGACTTAATTAATTTAAGGGACGTTTTAGTCCACTGAACAGGCGCTCGCTCTGCCTTTACGCTCCTTCTCACAACTGGTCTTGAGTACTTAAACACAAATTATTTGATACACACCATTATTTAATTTATATGCGGTCAGAAACTCGACGTTGATAATTTAAGGCGATATTTTCATTACAATTTCCTGAACTCTTAAGAGAATCATAGTAACTGAATGTTATAGTTACTCGATAGCTTGTTTACACAGTAAAGACTAGAACTCCTGGTTTAGTCGACATTCTGAATTCACTCAGTCATTGTCCTAATTTCATTGTAATTCATTTTACTCCGCAGGTTTTATATATATATTTGTAGATGTTCTAGATATCAACAATCCTTGTTGAACAGATTTTGCAAATAAATGAAAAAAATTATCCTAAATCATAAAACTATTAGAAATATTTCTTCTGTGAATCACGACATTGAAAAAAAGTAATGAAGAAAAAGTTTGATATATTGCTGGACCCTTTCGGTTAAGAAATGATATATTGTCAACCTTCGCGGTACATTTCTTTTTATGTGGCTCCTACCCAAGAAAGGTTGTAAAAGTACATTATTACCGGACGTGGGCTAAGGTTTTTTTTTCTATTTTATACTGGTATTATTTCATTATTCATTTTTATATATCTATATCTAATCACTATTTTATACATAATTGTTTTATAAGATACCCCCTCCCCTACCACCCCTTTATAAACCTGTGGCGAATAGACTGCTTTTATTTCAGACAAGACTGCCAAGTATTCTACTTTCTACGTCCAGGCTTACTTTAGGTATTGGAATGCAAAATGTATTATAATCGGGTGTAAGGTCCACTCTAAACAGTTCAGAAATCACACACGTCTTAGAGATTAACGTAATACTCCCTGCAGACATTCGATTTAAGAATTCGATAACGCTTCTTCAACTAAATCTCTAAGAAATTGGAATTCTTGGAAGTATCAGTACATTGCAGATCATGATCTCTTATGACTTATCCAGAAAGACCACCAGATGCAGCATAAACCTGTAGAAGGGAGAAAGCGGGGGTCAAATAATTGGGAAAGCGAACAGTCAATGATGTCGAAATATATAATATGTAAGTTTTTCAGCATGTGTTATTTTGTAGTTTATTATCTCCTAACCTTGGACTTCACATTGCGATATATATATATATATATATATATTGTTCTCATAACCTATTTCAAAGTTTTATTTTGTAGAAAATAAGTGGTCACATCTGTTCATAATTTGGTGCGGAAATTTATTTAAAGCAAATCAGCAAAACCCACGTCTATCCTAAAGTCATCTTGTTGTTCTATAACAAATTATTAGCAATACTGTCCGTTCTCTTATTTAAAATCTTCTTGCATAATTTATATGCAGTTTTATTAAACTAATAATCCTACAGTTTGCACACAGACTTCTGACTCTTCGGTAATAATTATAGATTTTTTTTTTTTTTCAATTCTTTAAGTACTTTGCATGAGTTAAGTTAAGAATCATATTTTAAGGGACTATTCCTGTACCTTCCACTTTTCTCTTTCTTGTTGTAGTGAAATTTCTATTTCTTATCAACACGGCATCAATTTCCTTCTGGGACCCCTCGTATGTGGAAGTGATACAAAAATCTTAAAAATAATAAAAAGTTATAAAAATAAATAATAATAAAAATAACTCTTCTAATTATAATAATAATATTATTATTATAGTGTCATATTGCTTAATGTGTTCCAACATCTCCTTGTAATGACAAATCACATTCTGATCCAGTCATTCAAGAAACAAAGAAACTACAAATAGTATTGTGAATTTTTTGAATATTAATTTACTTTTTAAGTGTATTATTATTATTATTATTATTATTATTGTTTATTTAAATTTTTGATTTAATTTATGTCTGAAACTTCGAAATTGGTGATCTAATTCTTAATATGGTGATCTAATTCTTAATATATACCATCTAAATCATCGACATACCCAAAGCAGTACAAGGAGCACACGGAAACATCTAAGACTCTTCAAAGGACAAGACAACAACAACAGCAACATACCATTAAAAGGTACATATTACTATTACATGAAAGTTTCCATTAATCCTAATTTTCTGTTAACAACTTTCCTCTAAATTTAGTCTTATCCAATATTGTCAGATCTTATATTTCATCTTCTAAGGGATTCTGATTACATCAGTCCACCTAGATCAGTGTTGTTTGTTTGTTCAACTGTGTTCTATGAAAATATTAAGAGATCTTACAGCATACAGGTATTTGTACTTGTATTAGATGTAACATCTGGAAAAAAAATCTTTCAGTGAGTGGGAAAGATACTATTGGTTATTCAAGGGAAGATTAATCTAACTGACACAACAGGTATCGTGCATCTTTTTAAAGCGATTCACCGATAATCTCACCACTGTCCTTTGCAACATATTCCACTCGTATTTAGAAAAATGTGCTTCTCATTCCCCTGTTGGTCGAACTTGTTATTCAGCTTCCATGAATAAGTTTTGAGTTTTCCCCTTACTACAATGTACTGAAAATCTTGCCTATGAACCTCGTCTACCTTATATGTTTCTATCATACCCCCAGAACTTCCTAGCTCAGTCGATATATTGAAGAGCTACAATACATGAAGTGCTCTTTGGTTAGAAAGACTTGTGTTCGAATCGCGCCTAGGATTGTTATATATACAGTATTAGAACCTTTTATCGGCAGTTTTCGACTGAAGATGGGTTGTCTGGTTTCATGGTGGAAGGGTTTTCATCCTGCAATCAAGCAAATCGATCAGGAGACTATGTAATTTACATATAAGCAATGTTTTACTTATAGCCATAGGGCTAACTACTTATTCTAGAATTATGGTTATCCCCCCCCCTCCCACACACACACACACACACAACCTGCACTCCTCTGATCAATTGTGCAACGTATGGTTACCGAATCTCATAATCAAGATGCCACAGACCTGAAATCATCATAGTATTTCTTCCTTGAACTTAAACTATAATGTTCTTCATTCTCTTTAAATTCTAGAGACTAAATCTGCGTAGAATAGTCCAAACGTAATGGAGCTCCCCTGTGTAGTTCCTTTGCAGATTAAAACAGATTAGTGGAAAGAATATAGAGAAAAACAAAGCATACCAGGAAATTCTTGACAGTAAACATGACTGTCATATTTGAGACCATTTTTAATATTAAGTGAGTCATCCGTCTCCTATGTTTTGATACTGAACTTAATAGGGATAAACCAAAACAGCATCAGACTGAAATAATGAAGAAATGGAAGATCGAATAAATGTGCATGAATATATAAAAGCAATAATTAAACAAAAAGAAGATATCATGAAGTCAAAAGGCTAAGGGGAAAAAATAACACGAAAGAACTGTAATAAATATATACATGACAGACTAATAGAAGGTATGCTGGTTTGTCATTTTATTCCTTAAATCCTTAAAAGGATTAGCTAGATGGACGAAGCAAGAATGCTTTTCATATTCCCCGTTATCTGAAGAGGACAGTGAAGGATAGGGTGTTATTGAGCTATATAAAGCTCTGATCATGGCAGGAGGAGCAATAGCCGAGCCTCAGTTAGAACTTCATTGGCTACAGCATTGCCATCCATTACTCTCCCAGGGTACCCATTTTAGTCGCCTCGTACGACATGCATGAGCTACATTGGGGCTATTCTTATCCCGGCCACCACACGGGAAACCTTTGTCATTTTATTATTATTATAAAGGGCTGATTTCTAAATTATCATAAAAGGTGTATTAAGCTATATGTAGGTTAGTAATTAAATTCTATAAATCATTAACAAACAGAAATAATATCATAAAAAGAAATATAATGCAACATGTTTTTATTATTTTTTAAATTATATTTAATTATAACATTAATATTAAAAATTGATATCTAAAACTAAATTATCTAATAATACATTTCTTTTTAGAACAATATTCGTTGGTATAATGTTAAAATGTTAAAACTAATATTAGTTCTGTTTTGCGCTAAAAATTCCCTTTTATTTGCTGTAATAAAAATCTCAGAACACAGTTCCTAAAAATCCCTGCATGTTCATGAAGATGAATATTGAGACTTGAACATGCAACATACTGAACACAATAAATCTTTTCTCCGGTTCTTTTAGAACAAGTGTATCACCCTGTCGCTGCCAAATTTGCCGTAAGAGGCGAAAGGCGTTAAGACAGACTACATGTTTGTTGTTGTCGATAAATTGTAACATCGAAAAGATCACTGCTGCTGCTACCTTATTGTCTTTCAGACAGTTTTGGAACAAGACAAAATTTTAAAAAGCAAATATACATAGAAGATGACTCACAAGATTAGAAGGAATTTGAAATAGAAATAATTAACAGCAACATTTACTTCGATTATTTCCCCTAATTCTCTTGAAAGCAATATCAATCACTGAAAAATACATAGATTGGCAATCTATCAATGAAAATACAAAATCTATACATGAAATATTGTATCCATTCTTTATGAAGCTCCAGGTAACACCAGACATAGAGTTGCAGTTATGTTATAGGAAGAAGTATTTGCTGAAGAATAAGGATAAGGACATCTGCTTCTCTTAATATAATTTTTCTATAAACTTGTATAAGCAGAGAGGGTTTTAATGATTTGTTCATGTAACTAAAGCTGGCACTAAACGAAAATTTGCTATAAAATGTTCATAATTTTATCATAGAATTATGAACAGATTAACTAGATATTAAATTTATGCAGAAATGGATTTAATCTTTCAATATGAAGCTATTCTTGCTTTAATGGAGACATAGTTTCTTGATAAGTTCTATGTTTTGTCTCTGCAGCGAGATTTCGGGATTATATAAACTTTTTTAGCCTCTCCACTGTACTAATGTCACTGTATTATAGACCCATAGCCTGTCATCGGCTGGATTATTATTACGTGACACCTCCCTCGATGAGTCCAAAGCCTCATTGAGGGAGGGCACCTATTCTACAACTCTCCGTCTCCACCACTCAATCCACCAACTACAGCGAACCGCAACTGCCATCATCATCATCTACACCAACGCCATCTACTGTCCACCACTATCACTAGCATTTTCACAGACAATCGCAAACATCCATGCCCACGGAGGGATTCGAACCATGGCCTTTTTGGCTGGAGAGCGGATACGCTAAGCACTCGGCCAACCAGGCAGGCGATTCGTTAAAAAAAAAAAAAAAAAGTAATTCCTAATTGGAAAATGCCTTTTTAATGGAATTACAGTACAATGTAAGTCAAAGATACTCTTTTGAATGCTTTTTCTCCAAAATGAATAAATTTGGACCAAAAAGATAAGCAGTATGCAGGTTCTGAATAAAATCCTATGAGAAGTAGTTCAAACAAGACATCATCTTTTTTTTTTTTTTTTTTTTTTTGTGATCGAGTGACATCGAAAACACAGATTCCCCATTTAAACCGAGCTTTTCGAAGTACTTCTTAATAATGGTTAGTTATATTTTTTATTCAGAAAGTATATTTTTAACATCATGCAACTAGCAAAGCATCTGGTTTAGAATGTACAAACTTCTTATACATTCTTGTACAAACTGCAAACTTGCCCGAAGGTTATTCCCAAATCTCCAAAACACGTATAGTTTGGTCAAAATGTGACGTGACTTTTTTTCTTTTAAGGAAAAAAAGGAAACGCCTCAAAGATTTTGACGCCCCCCTCCCACCCAACTCTGGCATAATAGTCAGCCAAGTTCTGAAAAAGTATAATATAAATATTTATTTTAAATAAAAAGGAACATAGGTAAAACTGTTTTTAATTTGACTTTCTTCAATGAATATAAATTTTATATTACACTTTGTATATTATAAAACGTAAATCGAACTGAACTCGGAAAAATAAAATTCAAGTTAATGCGATCCTTGAGCTTGATGTCTGCTGCAAAGAATTTTTATTTGAGGTACTAATTTAGTCATTTTCAATCTCGAATCCCCATGGTTTGCGATATCCAGATGATTTCTTTTTTTCAGTAGCAAGTCGTTTACAGCACTAAAGCCACATTCAACTAAATATGACGACGGGAAGGGCAACAGTATTTTTTTTTTTTTTTAAACTAGTTGAATTTCGGTATTTCGTTTCTGTCTCGTCAGAAAACCATGCCATTGTTCCTTTTATGTTAAATAAATTTTTAACAGACTCATCATTTTGCTTTTCTGAGAATTCTTCTTGATACTGTATTTATGTTGACTGCTGTACTAGTGATGTCAGCTTTTTTTTCTCGGAAAGTCAGGATTGCAACATCGACAATGGTGAGTTTTTTTAGTATATCGGTGATGAGATGACGAATGCAACGTCATTTTCTAACCCCCCCCCCAAATATTCAAATTGCTCCCCTGTGGGGGGTACGCCCCACGTTGGGAAATACTGCAGTAAGGCAATGAAAGGCAGCATAATTTCTCTCTTCTTTATACAAATTTTTTGACAAGTTGAGTTGAACGTGGTACCCCACACAGATGCAAATTTTACTTTTCATCGATTACTATAAAATTACTTATTTTTTATTAAATATCATAATTCAATTTTATTGTGTTTTAATTATTAATTCAAGTTTAAAATAATCGAAAATAATTTTAAAAATTCTACAAACACGTCTCATACCTTCAAGTATTTAATATCATAATACGGTGATGATTACGATGAACATATTTCATGTTGCATATTTTTGGAATAAACTACTCAGACACAGCAGAAACAATTAAATTTAAAGTATTTATAATCTGATGTTTCGCCAGCTAAAGCTAGTATTATCAAAGACATTTTTTACGATCACGCTCAAGGAGACTAGAATTACAAAGGCTTCCAGTAAAGGAGACAGTGGCACTATCTAGTAATGTTTCGTGATTATTGCTGACCGGCGAATAAACTGTGCAACAAGAATGCCGTAAATATTTAAAATTTTGAAAAAATGCGCCTGCTTTGTGGATTTACGATCGAGGCATAATCATGTTACATAATGATTATGTATTATATGTTTTGGCTATTATTTCTTTAATCCCTCTGTGCCTACATGTTTCTATAGAGCTACAAGATAATATTAATAATATGCACCTCTATTGCTAACATTGCTAACAAATAGGGCTTATATTTTCATTCTTATATGAATGGAAATAACAGTAACATTTTTGGATTAATATAGCATTCGTTCATTCATTCATTTAGGTAAAATTCTTATCTCTCTCAAATTCTGGTTCTGTTATACAAGACATCAAGAAGAAAAAAAAAGTCATTTTTTTAATGCAAATATTTATTAAAAGAAATAAATAAATGTAATAGATAACCTTTTTATTAGGGATGAGTATGTTCAATATGAGCTTCCAGTATAGCTCGACACACACACACACACACCCTTAGTCCACCTACGGTATTACTAGCACACAGCAGGTGGGCTAAAGAATTTTCTATTTGTATCCATTTTTTATATTTTTCGTGTTTTAATTTAATTTTTACCTATATTCAATTGTAACTCAGCATGTATCATGGGCTCTAAAAAATTTCTGGATTAACTGCAGCTGGATATATCTAATTTTGTCTTTTAACTAGTATAGTAAAATAACTGTTATATGTACACTTTATCCTTCACGTAATCCAATACGGAACAAAGTCTAATATGATACAGTTAGGTTTGTGAAGTGGCCATGAAAGTGATTATTAATAATAAGAACTGATGTTCTATCTAGCCGCATATGTTATAGCTCATGCTTTACCCACATAGGTCATGTTTTAGCAACTTGCTCACATTCTATAATAATGTTACCATTGAACTAGACAAGGGAAAATGGATACACCATGACACTTTTGGATTTTGCTAAGGCTTTTGAATACAGCATGGAGGACTGTTGCATAAATTGGAGAATATGGGTTTGGATTTTAAAATAGCGTGGATAAGAGGATGGCTGACTGACAGATATCGAAATGTGATATGGATGTAAGTCTGCAAGATTTAAGGTAACTACTGGTGTACCACGCATCTACAGACAGGACACACCGGGAGGCATAGGGCTAACAACCTTCTCCTCGAAGCGGTCGCTGTTTCAAATCGCAATAGGTCATGACTAATACGAACGTAACGGGCCATTGGGCCTAATCGACGTGAAAGGAAGAGAAGGAGTAATGTACTTGTACCACAACGATCATTCCTTGTCTACTGTTATTCAATCTGTGCATTAATGATATTAGAAAGGATTTGACAGGCGACATACAGCTATTTGCTGATGATGCAAAGATGGGTAAGGTAATCAGGAATGTGCTGCTGATATGCAGAATGATTTGAATAAGCTGGAATTGTGGGCATGGTAAATGGATTTCAGTTCAATGTTATTCACTTCGGCATGATTAGATATCCAATGTCGTATTATATTGGTGGGATTATGCTTGAAGAAACTAATGAGGCTAGGGATCTTGGGGTGTTAATAGATAAGAAGTTGAAGGTTCAGAGGGTCATGTGGCAAAGATTGCAAATACAACTCAATAGATAATGGAACGTTCACATATAAAGATAAGGATGTCATTTTGCCTCTTTACAAGGCCTTGATAAGACCTCGCTTGGCCTATAGCGCGCAGGACTGGTCTTCTGGTTTTCGTTGTGATTCTGATATAGGTGAGAGAGAGTACAAAGGAGAGTGTTAAAATGATATCATGATCATGGAATACTGATTATGAAGACAGATAGAGAATTTGCAGATTCCCAATCTGTCAAAACTGCAGACACTAGCAAACAGGAGATAAAGGGGGTAATATGATTGAGACTTACAAATTTTTGAAAGGCTCATGCAGGATTTTTTCATTTTATGGAGGGTGGGGAAAGGACAAGAGGACATCCTTGAAAGCTGAGAATGAATGCCGCTAAGAAGGGGATGAGGGGTAAATTTTTCTCTCATAGGGTGGTGCATGATTGGAATGGATTGCCATTGGATGTTGTGAGTGCAAGCAGTGGGAATGAATTCAAGAATAAGTATAATAGCTGGTGTGTGTAGCATGTGACCTCCCTGGAGGTCTCTCTTAATAATAATAATCATAATATTCGAGAAAAGCGATATCTGACATTTTTCACATGTGTAGTTCCATCAAGCAAGATAGTGTGTTAGGATCCCTTGAGCTATCTAAGCCGCAACTTGCTAACGTATCAATATATAAAATAACACTGTTTATTATTTTCTATGCAAAAATCAAATAAGCCTAGCACGTCTGTGTTTGTAAGTGCACCGCATTCATATTTGAAAGAATCACTTTCAGGGTTCACATATTTTGTGAATTATCTAGAATCTCAAATTCGATCTTTGCATTCGCTAAAATGTCAGTTCATCTGAAAATATTACTTCGACTCATGACCGCTTACTTGATAAGTTTTAAACAACTTGAATTTCTCAATAATTTACCATTAAGAGATGAAATTTATGCGATCTTCGAACTTTCTAGCATTAATTGGAGAGCGTCTTCAGCTGTGGCGTGAATCTATCTGCGACATTTATAGTCTTGCTCGTACAAGAAATAAAATCGACTAAGATGGGATATTCGAGATGAAGTGATCTCGCTTTTTACAAGTATCTTACTTACAACTTTCTTTCTTCATATACAATTGCGGCGCTACTTCACTAAAATGCTGGTACTACCACAACATTTTTGGGTGATCTATAGACAATCGCAGTGGCAACTTCTTCAAATGCCTGCGGTGGCATTGGTTTCCGTCCTCTATGAAGTTGAACTTCCAAAGATCCCGTTTCTTCAGACTTCCGAATCGATCTAACTGTGTTAGCTGACAGAGGACCTTTACGAGATCTAGCGGGTTCCAAGCTCACGAAGAGCAGTTGATGCATTGCATTCGTTAAGGTACAATAACTTCACAAGAAAAGCGTGGTAAGGTTAACTAAGGCGCATGTTGAACGCGACTATCAATTGGAATGCGTTTGTGAAGTTTTCTCTTTACTTTACATGATACCAGCAAAACAGGTGTTCAACTTCGCTTTATGCAAAATTTCGGCTTCCTGGGCTATAGCGCCATATTCTTCCTATCGATGACTTTTAGTTTTTTTTTTTTTTTCGCGGAATCTTTCTTCCCATATCTTGATTAGTCTCCCTAACAAATTTGGTGCCTGACATTCCGATTGTTAGCTCTAACTACATAAGGCTCTTAATAAAGGAAGTTTAATCATGGCCATATTTATGGCCACATGATCATGTGGCCATAAATACCGATATCAGAGACTTGTAAGTAAATAGATCTTTTCATCCATCAGGTAAAGTGTTAGTAGAATTCTAGTTTAATTTACTGGTTTTGACATTTCCCTTACCCATAGTTAAAGTGACAGTACCAGCACTAGGAAGCTGCCAGTCTCTTTTGAATTCCTCAGGCTACGGATACAAAGTTGAACCTAAGAGATGCAACATTATGTTCCTCATCATCTTATTATCAAACCACAGGCAGAGTTCGAAGTAATATGAGTTAAGAAATAAAACAGTGGGAACAAGTTAATAACTGGAATTATTAAAGCTACAGAGATAACAATATGCAACACGGTATATCAGTCTTTCTCTCTCTCAAAAAAAAGACAAAAAGCAGGCTACATTTTTTTATGATCACGAAGTATCTGATATTATGCACGTCATAATTAGAGTTCTCGTTACGGCATTCCAAATTTAGATGCAGTCATCCAAAGCCTTATGTATTTATTACTAGTTTTATTTTATTTATTTATGTTACTACTATTTTATTATTACTGGGGATATATTTTACCCAACTTTTAATACAATGCAGAAGCAATTGCAAGACTGTTGGAACATTCGCCTTTTTTGTTGGAAAGCTCCGGATTCGAATCCTATCTGGGAAGGAAAAGAGCTTTTATAAGGGATTTTCAACTGAAAGTAAGTTAGCCAGTCTCATATGGTGGAAAATCTTCTCCTCTCTCTCTCTCTCTTGGATTATCGCGTTGCATCTTGAAAAATGGCCAGGGAACATCTGTAATTAGAAGGCACAATATACCTGTCTCATAAATAAATATAAACTATACCGTCTAAATTACTTAGTTTGGGAGAAAGGAAAATTTTTGTAAAAATGAATATTTAGCGAATATTATTATTCAAAAATATTAATATAAAATTCTATATAAAATACTATTATATGATGAATATGAAAACTAAAAGATCAACATCAGATAAAATTATTTTATATAGAATTTTATATTAGTATATTTCGTATGCCAGTTTTATTTGTTGTTTTATATATATCCCAGTAAGTCAATAGGAGTTCCATAAAGTAATTAATGGTGATGTATAGTTATTTGGAGAACGTCTCCTTTATGTAAGAACCATTCCAATAATTATAAACCAGTCAATAAAATTAAACTTGCAGCAATTGTTTATTTTGATTCTACTCACACAATTCTCTGATCTCAGAAAATAATGTGCATGCTTAGATAGTTTACTAAATATTTTGAAATATTCTGGAAGTACAATTTAATGTTTCCTCAGTAAATATCTGTTTCCTTGTTTATTTGCTTTTTTTCCGGGGAGAGAGGTGGACTTGGTATAAAGGGTTAACATGCAAATGGCAGATACAACAAACATCATGAAGCACATTATGTGCTTGATATAGAATTTTTCGAACGGTTGATGAATTTCTTTGTGACACGTAAATAATAATTTCGCTAATGCATTTATTAGAAAAACTGTTCATTTTCGTATTTGTCTCATTCCAACAAAGGATAGAGTAGGGGCCCGTCTTGCTACAAACATCATTTCATGGGTTATGTTTGAATAAACTGGGATGAGAAAAGAAATGTTTCCTTATGTCTGTTCCTCTCTTAATCTTTGCCCCCTTTTTATATACAGTACCTTATTTACTGCTATTTCATTTTGTTTCAACTACTCCTAAGTTTTTTTTTTCTTTTTTGCTAGGCCTTATGAAAGGATCAAGGCTTGGTCTGTTATATGCACATGCATATAAAAATTCTAATAACATCCACGCTACACACACACACACACACACACACACACACACACACACACACACACACACACACACACACACACACACACACACACACTATCCTTAACCCTCTCGTAACAGTTACCTTTGAGTTCTTTCTTTTCAACGTTTTCGAAGCAATTCTGGCCACTCCTTTCCACTAAAGAATAAAAATCTCTTAACTAAATCCTGTGCTATTTACTCACACAAGATGAACTGGGTTCCTGTTTTTTTTTTTTATATATATATATATAGCAACCATATACTCTCAATTGTATAACAATAAAGCTTTGTGCTCCACCGCTAGCTGTATTGTTTACAATAATCTGCCATATGAAACGGAAGATGGCTTCTAGCCTTGAACAAACACCTCACAATGTGATTGCTCTTCTGTGACTCCACACAATGACCCCCTAATAATGCGAAAAGAGGTTTGCCCAGCGGATTCTTCAGAAGGCTAAACTTTTTTTCGAAAAAAAAAAAATGACCGGCCCATCTTTGATTAAACAAAGTGAGTACACACACACACACACACAAGCACGCACACCCATATATGCACATAAACATAGGGGAGATAATACGTTTCTTGAGATTCTGCATATAAGGGAAAAAATAGTTCTACAAATATTAAAGCGTTTCATAATTATTGAAGACACTATAACATTAGGCCTAACTCTGGTAAAGAACTTGTAGCGTGTACCTTGTCCACTTGAAGTTCGACTTTCTGTGGGCAACATCTTCCGAAGAGGCAGCTTCGTCTGATGACCTTGTATATGACGCGAATCCCGTCATTACCTGTAGACATTTCCACCAATAGGAAAAAAGCATTCTTCGGCAGTTGAAATATTTCGGAGCAACACATTGTTAAGGGAGCTACAGTGAGAGAAGTGAACCGTGACGAAGGTAGCGGCGGCCCCTTCCCACGTACACGACCTGTCGGACCGGTTATTATGCGAAAGCGCTCAGAGCGTAGATGCCAGACTCAGTTCCTACAAAGTGTTCTTGCTGCTACCTCTGGAAGCCAGGCTAAAAGTACCGCAGGATAGAACTTCATGAGTACAGTCACATGACAGATTAAAATATCATGCGAACAATGCCCGAGTGATATGTGATTAACGTTAATCCACTTAGCACACGAATTGGACTTTGAAATCTGAAGATGTGTGTGCAGTTGAGTAAATCCGACTGCCACCGATGACGATTTTCGTTGTTATTGAACTCAGGTCATCAACAAAGCGTGGTCGTCGCTATACTGGATTGGGGGTCGTTTTGAAAGTCTGTATTCTGGCGAATTATACTTGATAATGCAGTCGGAAGATGATTCGTCATTTGAAAGGAGTAATTTTTCTGCATTCACTAAAGCTATTTCCAAGCAAAACGTGCATTTCGAGAAAGGTAGGACAGATATTTCTATTATTGCAGAATGATATTAAATAATTTCATTTAATATTATATCCTAAATTGTGTTTATAAATATTACTTTACGGGGAAAAAAAAAAAATATATATATATATATATATATATAACATTGTTTAATAGAATGCCTTTAAATTAAAATACGTGAATTTAATATAACTGATGACTTGCTACGAATATAAATTTTTGATTTTTATATATCAATAGCCTCACACTCAAAGAAGATACATCTTTTATAAGCTGGCATTAACTATAAGAAATCAATCATCAATTTCAAAATATATATATTACATCATAATGAATTAGAAAATATTATATTATATGAAAATTAGATAGCAAAGATTTCAAATGTAAATTGTAAATTAAAATACAGCCACCTTTCGTGTTACACGTTAGAAACTGCCTTTTTCTTATATTTCCAACATAATTGAACTTTTTTGGTGCAGAAATGTTATCTTGTAATATATCCTTTTTAAAATTCAAATTTTAAATTCGTATATTTTGGTTGTTTATTAATACACTTTCTTTTATATTATTTACTAGACCAGTGTTTAAGATGTTGTTAAAGACCTTAAACATTTGTCTAGTAAAGTGTTTAAGGTGTTGTTACGCTATACAATATGTCTAATACTTCCAGTTATATCGGAAAATTCTTCACTATTTATCTAAAACCTTTGCTGCGAAATTAACAGAAACTGAAACAATTAGAAAAAAATATTAATATAAAATTCACTGTTAACAATAAATAAATGTTTTTATATAAATAAATCTACTTTGAAACTATGCAAGGTATAGGAAATAATTTTGCCTCAAAATCTTTTCCTAAAGATTTCTCAAAAAATTCTTAAATTACCGAATGGTATTTTGATTATTAAACTACTCTTGATAATAAGTGATAAAATTTATTATTAACTAGGAAATAAATTTCTTTCAAAGGACTGGCGAAACAATAATTCGAGAAGAAATATTTATTGATGTATTATATTTGTTTAATAGAATTCTGATGTATTATTATTTTTGTTTAATAACATATTCATGTGTTATTATTAGTTTTTTAACAGAATACTTTATTGATAGTGTAAGCATTAATTTAAATAAAGAGTTAGCAAAAAAAAATATTACAGAGGCTTAAGTTATCATTAATTAGCCTTAATCAATATCATTTTGAATTATTATTGATTATAATAAGTGCCCAAAAAAGTTCTAAAAAGAAAGTTACTTCTCTTACAAATTTTGCGGTAGTAGTAACGGACATGAATACTTATCAAGATTACTATAAACGGGGAACAAATTAGTTAAGAGATTTCATTATTGTTAAGAGATTTTTAAGAGACTTTTTAGTTAAAAGATTTTAAAGCTGTAGAGATTTTTAGTTAGAATGAATCCTTTGGCTTTTTTTTTTGTTTTTTAAGGTTAAAAAACAGGATTCTGTTGTTGATTTTCCAGTCTAGTTTGGTTCAACGTACTGCTGCGAAGTCCTCTATATAAACACTAAAAATACTGAAATTGCTCTGCATGAGATAACTGTACTTACTCATCTGACTTATTGCAGCGTGAACTGGGATGGTATTCTTCTTCTCCAGACACCCTGGAAAGTCTCCGAAGTGTACATAATTGACAGTGACAGTCTCTGAATAGATCTCTTCCTTAATCCGTTCCGCTTGATGACAATTTTTAAGGCTCCTTCTCATGCATGAACAATAGCGTCGACTTTTTCTTTTTCGGTGGGGGGGGGGAGGGAATTGCCATGGGGTAAGATTAATCTTGCAAATAACTGCGATGACAACAATATCCAGAAACAGGAATTGCACTAAAAAGAATAGTTCCTGTCTGATTTAAAATTTGATATTCTCTAGCTAATGTCTTGTTCATATTTCTTTTGATTACACGTGATCGGTTTAAACGGTGGAATTTTTCAAACCTTTAGGTAGTTTGAACATTAAAACTGTTGTTTCGTACATCACAGTTCAGTATGTGTACCTGCAATATTAACAACAACAACACGTGTTACTCTCAGCTGACTGTGATGCAACCTTTTTCTAGAATTTCACAACAGCCATTTCTTCAGTCACGCCTATCCGAAAACAATACCTTGCGCAATGTATGAAAATATCAAGGCTTGATGAAACCAAGCTCTCTGTAATAATACATTAAAGTCATCATCATTGGACATAGAGTAGAAGTGTCAGATTTATCGGTCAGTGGACCGAGCCTATAATTTTTACAGATTTTTTTTTATTATTTTTTTTTAACTGGTACACTTCCGCTAAACGATATTTGCATTTTCAGTGCGTGTGAAGAATCGATGATGCATTTCCTATCTGAGTTCTATGTACCTGTATTTTATACTATGTAGGTTTAATTCTCAAAGCTCGACATAACCGTCATCGCGTGTGGTAAATTGTTCAAGCCAATTTTCGAACTCTAAACATTCATCAGCTGCTGCTCAGCGATTGTATGAATTATATCTGTAATCTTAATGCTAAGATCATTCAAAGAACGAGGTTTTGATGCATAGATAACTGGTTTGAAGTGACTCCATACAAAAAAGAGTCCAATGAAGTTAGATCAAAGGACCGAGGTGGCTTTCCTTTACCGATCCACCTGTCTGAGAAAGTGTCATTCAAAAACTGCCGTACACCGATAATGGCAGAGTGCCCCCATCTCGTTGAAAGATGGTGTTATTAAAAGATTCAATCTCTCTCTCTCTCTCTCTATCTCTCTCTCTGTAAAGTTCAAGAATGAAGAATATCTACAGCACTGCAATTTAAGACTCCCATTGAATGTTGACTCTTCAAAAAATAAAGAAAGGACCGAAAAGGTAAAACTTCCTGAGGACACACCATAAATTAAAAAAAAAAATAATGAATAAATAAATTAAAAAATAAAATAAAATAAAATAAATAGTACAAATTCATAAAACTAGTGAATAAAAAACTTCAATAAATTAAGCTTTCGAATGGTGTTTATTGTAAATTTATAATATTTATACATCTCACGTTATTACGCACGCACAAGGACTTTTGGGACACCCTGTGTAATCTTACTATCACGTGTGCAGTTTCTCAAATGGCAAACGGATTTTTTTTTATTTTAAATTTGCGATATAAAAGACTGAATTTTTGCTAGGAACAACTATTAATTAATATAATATAGATCTTAATATGCACCTTAAGAAATAATTACATTTTTAAAACTTTTTTTTGGGGGGGGGGAGGACTAGAAGTATTAATAGTTATTTGGCATTACAGAGACTAGTGGGGGACGGTGCACTAATCCACGAGTTCTACAGATCAAGTGTTACTGTTTGGCTAGTGAAAGGAGAAAAAAAAAAAGTAAATAAAAATACCTTAAAATTTAGTTTGACTGAAGTAGCACTATGAAATTATTAAAATTAGCGTACATGCAAGAGGGAAACCTAACATCGCATTTAAACCAAATTAACCAAAATAAAATTTTATAATAATGTTACGGTTGAAGCTTTTGACCGGATAAGTTGGAGGATATGGGATTGGGTTAAAAACTATTAGTTTGGATAAAACAGTGGGCTGATTGACGGATATCAAAAAGTGGTATACTCCAGGGATCAGTCCTTGGTCCATTTGTATTCAATATTTTTATGTTAATGATATTGAGAAGGAATTGAAAGGAGACATGCTGATGTTGCAAAGATATGCTTTGAAAATGGCTATCAGTTGAATATTAGTAAATGTAAAATCATGCATTTTGGCGTAGTAAGATACCAAACGTCATTATATTGGCAAGATCATGTTTTAAGAAGCTGAGCAGGCTAGAGATCTTGGATTTTAGCAATTACGAAGTTGAAGTTCAGGGACCATATAACAATGACTGCGAAGATTTATTGCAACCATTTCTTATTCTTACATGTCAGTGTAAGGATATGATGATGATAATAAGATAAGGATAATAAAAGAGGTTAGAGCTAGATTTTTCTCTCATGCGAGCGGTGAGAGATTTGTAATGGCTTGCTTTGTCAGGTGGTGGTGGTGTAGACAGTGTGAGTGAATTCAAGAGCTGATATGACATCGTCTCTCTCTCTCTCTCTTTCTTGGCATGCTTCCGATTTCTTATGTTGGCTTGGATGATTTGAGTGGATTGCGCAAACAGCAGGTTGTCATTTCGAATAGCACGGATATCCGCAAATGTCTTTAGCTAGTAGATGTTTTCATTTCCCTGTGTGAGATTACCGCTCTGCTAGTACACTGGAAGGCTGAAGTGTTCGAAAAAAAATTTATATTTGATTTATATAATTGGGTTTTGCGGTTATCCAGTCTTAACCCACTCGCGATACTGGTGAATTATTATAGGTTTCCTTCTTGAGTGGAATTTACATTAAAAAAAATCTGTCAAAGACCGATGTTTGAACATTAAACAACAAAAATAACGAAATGGTTTTGTTTACTACTTTTCTATTTAACAGTTATGGCAGACGATATCACCTCATTTTTTTTCGCAGCACAACAAAAATATATTTATTTTCTATTTAATTGTTTTTATTCCCCCCCCTCCTTAATTGTCAGTCGTAGGTAAAGGCATTGTTCCAAACACAAACTTCTACTCATATTGGTTTTGACATGCGTTGAATTCAACATTCGTTTGATTTGCTGTTCAAATACGGTGTGCAAACGATAGAGCATTTGTCAATTTTTTAATCTCTAGATTATTTCTTTCTTTTTTCCAGCCTGCATCTGATTTCTTAAATGCGCTTCACTTTGCTTAGCTTTCGTTTCAGATTTTCACATCTGAAGAATTATGCGAGGGATCGTTTCTAACATTAAAATAGGATTTTTCCCTGAGGTGAAATAGCTACGTTTGAATTTTTCTGGAAACTAATAATATTACTAAAACGGAAACTCGCGACCTTAGATTAGGATGACACTGGCAACAGGAAATATTTCAAATGTTTCAAAAAAAAAAATAATAAAATAAAATAAAGAGCTATCCCGGAACCTAACAAAAAAAATTTTCATTTTTTTAAGATGTTTTAATATTTTGACTGATTTTCTCCCTAAAATTCGAAAAATTTCATTTTTTTTCTAAATACTTCATTTTGAAATACTTTTTTTTAAAATTATTATACTTATATAGAAACCTCTCTCATTCATGAATGAATATAATATCTCATCATTATTATTATTATTTAATTTCTAGACTATAAGATTAAACAAAAAAAAAAAAAAAGGGGGGGAGAAAACCAAGACAGTATCTTTAGTATGGTGGCAAGTTCCAACCATCCCCAGAATGCATTTGTCACTTAATCCTAATACACTATTCTCTATTAAGTTCGATTTCAGGATTCAGGATTTGACCAATTTTTAAAATATGTTGTTGTTGTTGTTGTTTTTTTTGACATCGTTTTGGATATGCTTCATCCGACTCCGGTCATCAAAGGTCATGTTTGCCTTCTTTCTTCCGGATATGTTACAGTGTTTATGAATAATCTCAATACTTTTCTGTGCAAATTTATTAAGCGACCCTCATCCCTGATTACTTCCTTCAGTTTTTAGAGCTCGGATCTCCCAATGAACTCATAATTTCGCGGTTCTACAAAAGGATTCGTGAAAACCTAAATAACAGAGACAAAAGACAAATGAATGATTTCGTTATAAAAAATCTGTTAAATTTGAGAAAGTCAGTTAAGATCTATCAAGCTGTTAGCGCCCTCTAATAGCGTGACAGGATTTACCCTGTTAGCGTAACATAACATGATCATTATCAAAATCGTTACACAGAGAAAAAGTCTATAATATATAATCCATAAATTTATGTATATTATTACTGAAAAAGAGCCAAAAGGCTTCACTTCGGGATGCAAAATTATTCAAATTAAGTGGATAATGAATCCAACATTATTTCAAAGCCGAATAGAGAAACTATAAGAGTTTCATGCCAAATATAAAAATTATAAAAGTTTCAGCGGATCCAAGCGTAAGCAAACCTTTCATGACAGGAGCAACTTGTAATAAAGGTGGAGTAAGCCTGATCACTGTCCTTGGTATTTGCCATATGGTAAAGCACATCTAACGGACATGTATGATGTTATACATTATGGGGGGGGGGGGGGTCACTACCCACACCGGTTTCAATCTTTTTTGAAGTCTCGTCAGTGGGAGCCAGACCCGTAAATACTCAGGTTGAAGTGATGCAGAACTTATACTTTACCATACGAGTTGCTAAAAAAAAGGTATCACATCACAAAAGGCACCAAGAATTACTGAAAAATTGTAAAGTATAAGTTCTGCATCACTTCAACCTGAGTATTTACATCTGGGTCTGGCTCCCACTGAAGACCTCAAAAAAGGTCGAAACCGGTCTGGGTAGTGACCCCCCCCCCATAATGTATAACATCATACATATCCGCTAGGAGATGTTTTACATTATGGGAAATACTAAGGATAGTGATTGGAGCTTACTCCTCCTTTACTACGAGTTGCTCCTGTCATGAAAGGTTTACGCTTGGATGCGCCGAAACTTTTATAGCAGTGATTTTCAACCTTTTCCATAATACGGTACACCTAGACTAATTATTAAAATTGTGCGGCACACTAAAAATATATTCTTTTAATTTTTTTGATGATCTGGAAAAAAATAGGCATGATTTTGATTGATTTACACACACAAGAAGAGGGAAGACCAGACACTAATAAATAAATGCGCAAATTACGACATTATTTCTTTCAATTAATTTGTTTTCATAAATCTCGCGGTACACCTGAAGACCTCTCGCTGCACACCAATGTGCCGCGGCACGCCGGTTGAAAATCGCTGTTTTATAGTTTCTATATTCGGCATGAAACTCTTGTAGTTTCTCTATTCGGCTTTGAAATAATGTTGATTCAATATCCACTTAATTTGAATGTATATTATATTTAAATAAGTTTATATAGTAATTAAAATTCAAAATCTTTCTTTTTAGCGTTTTAAAATTTAAAAAGTTTTAATAATACACCTTTTCTTTTTTAAAATAATCCAGTAAAAACAAGTAGTATTATTAAATCCATTGATGTTCGTTGTAGAGGAATTAATACTTAGAAGTTATGAATACATGCACGCCTCATCCCAGCGAATAGCGCTACACATTATGAGTTCGAATACCACTATTGTTAACTGTTAACGTTTTTGAGTGATGGACTGGGTCCTTCACTCCTTATCCCTTTATCTGAGTTCTTGCTTGTGAATGGGGGGGGGGGGGTAGTGTGGGTACTTCACCCGCTCTTGTGAACGTTTTGAGTTGTTTCAGATGAAGGCGTTTGGTCTTCTGTGTTTGAAGCCTTCCGAGGGTGAGTCAGCTGCATATCACTATTTGTTTTCTTCTATTGGTCCTTATAAGGACTGGCTTAAAGGGGCGAAGCAAGAATGCTTTTCATCTTCCCCGTTATCTGTACAGGGCAGTGTAAGGATAAGATGTTATTGAGCTATATAAAGCTCTGATCATGGCAGGAAGGTAACAGCAATAGCCGAGCTTCAGTTAGAACTTCAATGGCTACAGCATTGCCATCCATTTTCCCTCCATGGATACCCATTTTGGTCTCCTCGTACGACATGTATGAGCTAGATTGGGGCTATTCTTATCCCGACCACCAGCCGGTATGATATTATGATTATTTATACGTTAATTAAAACAGTTTTTATTAGGTGTGCAAATATGGATAACATTTTTAAATTAAAAAGTAAATTATTATATACTTTTAATTATACTTTAATAAAGTATAATTAATTTTTAAAATAATTTAATGTTTAATTTACAATAATATTGATTAATATAGTTTTAGTGTATAGCTAAAGATATTATTTCTTTAATTTTAAAAATAATTTTTTATTTCAGTTTGTGATTGAGAACGACTTGTATTTCCATTGAAATGATATGATTTTTATTATTATAACATAACAAAAAAAAATAATATTAATTATATACGAAAAAAAAAAAGGACGTCCACAACAGTTCAGATCGTGAATCATAAATATAGGTTACTCACTGACTTATTTCGGTCACGTTTAATTAGAAAGGTACTGGAAATGTTCTTTTTTTGCTTTCTTGTTTTTGTTTTGTTTTGTTGTAGCTCTCTGTCCACCTTTCTATTGTATTAATGATACAGTAAATGAACGAGAATATGCTGTGTTTTTATCTTTTGCCATCTTTTCCTATTTTAAATGAATATTAAACATTAATTCGGATAATTTTTCACATCCCTTGCGTGAGAGAGTAATCACATCCAACGAATTCCTCGTTTTCAGTGACCTTTGTGCGAGGTTCTCATCATTGGCTTTTATGTTTCTTTGAGACTAGCTGGTAATTATGCAGGTGCTAAGAATCTCTGCTGTACAAAATCAGGTATGCATCACGCTTGGAAGCAGGTGTCTCACGCCTTGGGATTGCAGGTGCAGACATCACGTTTTAAAAAAAATAATAACCAAATATATAAATGTCTGTAAGTATTCAGTCAGGTTTTTTTTGTTGTTGTTTTTGTTTTGTTTTGTTTTGTTTGAGAGAAGGTTTTTTGATCCATTAAAAACAAAGTCTGTTGTAGTCACAAGGACTTCCAGTAGCAATTGTGAGTGCTTTGTACTCTGACATATGCCAACATCCTTTCTTCGTGTAGCACAGCAAATTGTTATATAGAACAAATCCATGGAGAGAACACAGCAGATGTGGAAAGGAGGTAGGCGAAGTTATTATTATTTATGTATTATTTTGTAAATAATCTGAAATATCAAATGCTATTTAAGGCTTTATTCAAAAGGAATAAACTATCTGCTGTTTATGTTGTATTTAACTCTGCATAGGATATTGTCCACTCCAATGATGTGTTGAGATGATACTAGGATACTTTTACTGTTAATTGAGTGTTCGGGTCGGTTTGTCTATTCCTTGAGATAAAAAAAAAATCTAAAGGTTTCTCATATTTTGTACGTAATTCACATCCAAGTTTTCAAGTCATGGCAACAGCACAACGGCGTTTACAAAATTACGGAAGACTAAAAAAAATTTTCACGGAGTTGGGTTATAATTTTGTCCATATGCACGGGAAGTCGAGGATCATATGCAAATAAATATCTGCGTTTGGTAGTTCGTAATTAATAATGAATATTGGTTTGCAAAGAGTGCAAAATATTTCTATATTTCGAGTGACTAAAATTATGGGCAATAGTGTCATAATATGCTCATGGCAGCAAACTTATCGTGTTTTTAGCTTCCGGCCTAATTTTCAGTGACTTGTTCATGTTGTGGTTGCTTCTTTGTGTTCTTTACTGGGTTATGGTCACAGATAACTGGTGCAGACAATTATACTTATATGAACTGATTTATTTAAAAAAAAGTTTCGTGATGTGCAAAGATTCCTGAATATTTTAATCTCAAAAGAACCACTTCGTATTCAAATTTTAATTTTGAAACACAAATTTTTTGCTACCCCCCCCCCTTTATTTTTTCGTTTTTATTTATTTATTTCACTTTATTTTATTTTTGCAGACGTGCTTGTTCCACCAAGCAAATGTCTACGGAATTAAATTAGGAAAACAGTCAAATAGCTGTTCTTTCAAACAGTCCATAATTTAATCTAAAAAATATTTTATAATAATTTTAAATTATTAAAATCATAATAAATGCTGAAAGAATAACTTTTTTGCATATTACATCAAAATAGCATATATAATTGCGGCAATTTTTTTACCTTTGTAAATGAGTAAAGTACCGAAATATGGTTCCTAAAGGGGTCCCAAAAACTTACATGAAACTATGAACCCTACCCAGTAACTGGCTTCTCTGCATGATCATATGCACTCTTCCCACCCCACCCCCTTTTTTGCCTCTGCATTTTTCAAATATTCCATTTGTGATATTTACTCTTCATTTGTCCCTTTCGAACTGTTTTTAACTCTTTTCCAATACTCACGTATAACAATATCTATAATTCCACTTAATAATATATTATTTGAAGAAATTCGCCCATGTTATTTTTTTTCCTCTTTATCATAAATAACCCTTATTAAGATGAATGTGCTTGTGTTCTTCCATTGCAGAAATAAGTCATTGACTCGATCGAAAAAAAAACCCTTCGATTTTAGTTAGATTCCAAATGCAGTTACTACTTAGACTTGTTGAGGGAAATTCAGATTCAACATACACATTTTTGTTGCTGTAGGAAAAAGCATCGATATTTTGATTGTATTTTTAATGACTTCCTTATTTTTCTTTTGATAATTGTCTCCAGAAACCCACTAAAGATACTGAGAGTTTCTTCATCTTGATTAAATTTCTCTGAAAATATAATAAAAAATTTTTTGGCGTGTTCATCATCATCATCAAATTCCTGCCATGTACCCTCAAGGGGTGTACAGGATATGACAGTACTACATGAAAAAATTACATCATTACTAACTTCCTATCTACAATTTTCCTCCAAATCAGTCTGTTACTTGTCAAGACTCCAACATTATCAGATCTTATATTTCTATCGTCTAAGGCACTTTGTACCGTATCAATCCACCTATATCTTGGTCTTCCTCTGGGTCGTTTTCCTGCCAACCTGGCAGAGAACACTTGTTTTGCTAATCTTTCCTCTCCCATTCTATTTAAGTGACCATACCACCTGAGATTAGCTCTGCTAACACATGCTGACAATGTCAAGTTCTTTCCTAATATCCTCATTTTTAATATGATATTGCCATTGATGCCATCTGTTCATGCCTCTAATCTTTCTCAGGACACTCTCATATCTGCGTTCTCTAGTCTTTGGTCAAGTGTTTTGCTTCTGACCCAGCTCTCAGATCCATAAGTTAAAACTGGTTTGAACACTGTCTTGTATACAGCTAATTTAGTGTTGCGACTAATTTCTTTCTTATTCCATATGAATTTATTCAATTGACTTCCCACCATACCAGCTTTGCTGATTCTGTTGTCTATTTCTATATTTAATTTACCATATTCAGTAAATTTGGCGTGTTCTGTGTCATATTGTCACCAATTATGTAAATTTTCTATCTCAGAGCGTCTTGAGTATTCCAGAGAGGATATTCATGGTATACATGTACTTACTCTACATAAATATACTGTATTTAAAAAAATAATAATTAATAAAAGCGTAAGATCTCAGCTCTGTTATCTTATTCACAGACGATATTCTTAGATATTTTCCAGCGGGGAAGAGCTACCTTTTCTTCAGCCATGCTAATTAATGGACAAGCTTTGATCGGCAAGTTCCCTATCATAGTGTAAACATTTCTTTCTTTCTTTTTCTTCCTGTGATAATATAATAGTAATTTGGAAGAACATTTATATGGATTTGATGTAATCTTGTGGAAATGAACATTGTTTATATGTTTATCTCTAAAATTTATTTCACTATTCATTTGACTTTTCATAAGTTTCCTAATTTTAGTGCATTCAAATTTTTTCTTGTCTTTACTTCGTTTCGAGGATTTTTAGCACATTCATCGTTTTTAGTTTGTTTCTTAGGCTGTTCTTCACTCGGCAATCCTCTTTTTAATGTATGCTCATAAAAATAATATAAATGATATCCATTGTTGATTCACATAATACCTTCTGACGAAACGTTTTCAGGCTGTTTCGCATTTTATTTTATTTTGCTTGCTTGTTTATAATGTGATTTAAGTCATTTGAGTACTACAAGATTTTTTGGATGACGAACTTAGTGGAATGGACTGTACCCTCATCAGCATTGCTATGAAATAGGGTTTCAGTAGTGAGAGATCACAGAGAAGAAGCTGGCAATCCACTCACAAAGAGTATGTATGTTTGAGACCCATAAGAGGCAGTTTGAAAAGAAGACTGCGATGCCAGTCGCCGTCAAATACCTTGAAAATATCAAGAAGGATTACATGATTTTCTCCTGTCTGTCTAAATGTGAAAAGGTTAGCAAGGTGGTCAGCCTGTTAGAATGATAATGATGATCCCTAATTAACCGATGGATCTCTTATTAGTGAAAAAAAAAACTGGTTGTTGGTGACCTCCATTACTTTGGGACGATAGTTCGATGGTTTTTATTTCCCTTTTAAGAGCATGCTGGATAAAAGTGTGCCTTCCATACTGTTGTATACATGCCTGGTGAGTAGGACAACTTGTAAAGGCGTTAGTGGATGTGCGTTTTTGGAGAACGAGCTCTTAATAGTAATAATACAACTGGAGGGACATCATCTAGACAGAGGACTATTTAATATGAAAGATATTGCATATTTTATGTCCTTCTGACAAAAGATCATAGTAGACATACTGTTGGTGATTTGTGGAATAGTAGGAAGAGATTGATATGGAGATGTTATTTCGGATTTGTGGCTGAAGCAACTAAGATTATGAGGCCAGCGCATTATGTCTGTAAATTGCATGTGTACTTTTGGCGGGTTTGTCTATTTTGCAGGATGAAAAACCCAAGTTTCTCAGAGGAAGAACATCCCTACTTATGTATGAGACCGTATAACTTGAGTTGAATAGCCCCAATAAAAGTTCTTCGCATCCTAGACGGGATTTGAACCCAGGACTTTCCAGTCGAAGGGAATCGTAGATACCAGCTGATCCACGGAGGCTTCTGGCATTGGAAAAGAATATTGAAATAGAGTAAAAGTTTCCTCTCACAGCTTTGTCAAGGGACCAAAAGGCTGGTCTGAAATTTGAGCAAGAGGCAAACTTAGTGAATTTAGCTCTTACAAAGTCTGCTTTAAGTTTGCAGATGGTTTTCTTATGGTTGTTAGGGGCTATAATGCAAGATGAGTGAGATGTTGGAGTTTTAAACTTGAGCTATTTAGTTATGCTGCATTTTTAGCTTTTTTGGTACATTTGTTGTTGGAAAACCAAGACTTATATAAGGATCAGATATTTTGATTTGAGTGGGGGATAAAGGCACTCGTTCCAGGAAGAATAATATCAGTCATTAGATAAAAGCAAGTGCTTGGGTTAGAAGAGCAGAAGCAACAATCAGACTATGGAAAAGTGGCATATAAATCCTAAAGGTCATCCCATTTGCCTCCATTGCAGCAACTTAGGAACGTCTTACTTATGTCCAGAGTTTCTAATAAGAGGGCTGAAGTCATCAGTATATTTGGAAGGAGAGCTGGTTAAGGAGTGTTAACAACCGTTTGGTTCTGTGTGCAAAAATCTCTTTAATGCTGTATCGTCAAGTGGAGAAGGCGCTCGTTCCCTACTTGAATAATTGTGGTGTGTAGAGCCTGCCAAGCAAGGACCCTGTCCTCACTACATGTAAAAAAAAAAACTGGAATGCTTTTCATAATCATTTTATTTTCTGAAATATTTTCTATTCAATAGTTCGACGTATCTACACTTTCTACCTTCCTTTATATTTTTTCAGTATCATATTTGTTATTTTCTTATTGTTTTCTTTGCAATAAGCTATTTCGATTATTATTTCTGATAATGTACACACAAAACAACATTATTATCTCGTATCGAAGAACGTGATTAAGGTAAATTCAAGCGTATGCAATGCAATACACGCATAAATAAAAATGACGAATGTGTTTACATTTAATTTGGGTAATTATCATTCTTGTTTATGTATTATTTTTCTCCTATTATAATTTCAATTTCTTGATCTTTCTTTTCATTTCAAAGCGTCGCATTGAAATTGCGGAGACTTTCTTCCTGTCTGCTTTTCTTAGTAGCATGCAATCTGCCCACATACAACACCGGAATGCGTTAAATTTTGCAACCTTTTGTGTGTGGTTTGATATATAGAGAAATCCTCTTTATATATATGGCCGGTGTCATGACTTATCAAACGAAGCCTACTTTTTTCTATCGAAATGTTTTCTGTGTCATCGAAACCTGCTTCTGTGTTCTGAAGTCTATTCAAACCTTTATTACTTTTCTGACTAAATGTTGTGACTGTCATAAAAACGTCTTCTACCTTATCAAGACTAACTTTACTTTTTTTCTCCCCTCCAATTCTTCCACTAGTAGGAAATTTTATACTCTTCCCTAATCTCTCTCTTGCTTTCACTCCTATTCATTTGTCATTGGTACCGAAATTTATACTCCTCTCCGCTTCAATAGTTTATGTGTATATATGTCAGCGTCCCAATATTCCACAATACGTGATATATAAAAGTAGATTTTACAGTTAAATATGCAGATAGATTCAAGGGATTTAATTTTTTACCGAGTTGAAGCCGTTGAAATAGCAAAGCAATGTTTTTATTTATTGATTGATTGATATTATTTATTTATATTGACCATACCCACGAAGCTGCAGACTGGATAAAATAGATTTTTTTTTTTATTTAATGAAAAACAGAACTTTTGCAACCAGGTACAGCACCCCTTAATCATCACTTATAGCTTGTTGATATATAAATACAAAATTGATAACGGAAAAACTCACGTAAAAATATTATTTAATAGTATAATTTTCGCCTGCGTGTCACAGGCATCTTCATTACATTTTAAGCTAAAATTAAACAATAAATGACATTTCCAAAAAGCGCCACCTAAGTAGCTAATGTAAGATAACTAAAAAGGTCAATAAATTTCCTAACTAAAAAAAAGACGTAAGTCATCGGATCTGTTTAAGTTAGGAGAGTGAAGTAAAGTTTTACGTGTTTCTTTATAAAGGTGTTCCATGAGGAACCGACTTTTGTGAAGGTCTCTTGTATTTTTCCAGTGAACTCTATGTCTAGTGATAATGTCTAGTTCATTGGAAAAAGACAATGAACTAGACATTAATCTAGTTCAATGAAGTCCTTCACAAAAGTCGGTTTTATATAGAAACTTTATAAAGAAACATGTGAAACTTTACTCCACTCTCCTAACTTAAACAGATCCGATGGTTATCCCCTTTATGGGAGATAGTACTTTATAAATCAGCTAATCTTTCCTAACTTTTTATTGTATATATAATTTTTTTTTTTTTAGTTAGGAAATTTATTGACCTTTTTAGTTATCTTACACCAGCTACTTAGGTGGCGCTTTTTGGAATTGTCAGTTATTGTTTAATTTTAGCTTAAAATGTACTGAAGATGTCTGTGACACACAGGCGAAAATTATACTATTAAATAATCTTTTTATGTGAGTTTTTCCGTTATTAATTTTGTATTTATATGTTTTCTCATGGTATTCCCTTATTAAAACTTAGCTTGTTGACATATTGGGACATATTAATAAAAGAAATGCGCGGTTAGCCTAGTGGCTTTGCGCTTCGCAAACCATATGCCTGGGGAAGGAGTATCCTGGGTTCGATTCCCAGGACACTCCTTCCATCGCCTCCTTGCCGACGTGAGGAGCTTAAGGATCTTCCTCAGCCATAGCCAAGTTAGTCGGTCTTGGGCGTAGACAGCAAGGTTTTTTCCCCAAGTTTATCTGGGGTTTTTCATCCCGCAAGGAGGCAAACCGGCCTCGTGAACACACGGATCTAAAGCCATAAATACTTAACCCCCCATGAGGGGGATCAACTCGCCCCAATAAGGACGGGGGAGAAAAGAGAGGAAACTCCATATGAATAAATAAATAAAAGAAATGGGAGTCGTGGATTTTTGGGCTAGTGTATGTTTTGCGTGGCGTGTAAGTTTTGCATAACTTGTCTAGCCCTCCATGTAACTATTAAAAGTGCTGTATTATAGTTTTGTTGTTATTGTTCTTTTTCTTTCTTTTCTTTCTTTTTTTTTTTAAAGTCAGTCAAACAAACGCTTGTCATATTCCTCTAGGAAAAATCCAAACTGGATCCCATCCGATTTATCACTTCTTTCTTCCCACAAACCTTCAAAGATCGCATATTTAGACCATAAAAGGATTTTAGAAAAAATGACTTTTTTTTTCTCTCTCTCTCTTTTTATCGTTTTGTATATATTATTTATTGAATGTCGTCCTGTTTAAGCCCAAACCGAGATAACGCGCTAATTAGTAAAGATTTGAAATCCATCTCACATAGGTAAGAATTGAGGCGTTTACAATTGTCTGCAATAGAACTAAATCCATGAGGCCTCAGTATGTTACATTTGTCAGTTTGGTGTATTTTACGCTAGGAAGGAAAGTTTTCTTAGCCAAAGATTGCCTATATTCCATAAATAAGGATAAATATTCTTTGTTTATTACAATGTCACATATTTCTCCATTTTAAAATCATAAAATATAAAATCGACCATTTCCATCTGTGATTTGTGAGCTCAAAACACATTGTATCTCGTATATTGGTGTATCTGTATATGAATATTATATAATCTTTTAATCTTCATTTTAAAAATAGCAAGTTTATAGTTTATATATAACATATACTTATTTTTATAATATTATGTTTAATATTCCATAATATTTTCTGTTTTGTTTTAGTTTTAGTAGTTTTCCTTAATGAAATTTAATAATTTGAAGCTCTCAGATGTTTTTTTTTTTTTTTTTTTTCCTGATGTGGCTCTCGATCTAACCAGTCACTGGGCGGACTCCAATTGTAGGACAGTGCTTTTTACAATTGTACACCTAGTCTTGATTCAACTTTATTTATTTATCGTTATTATTATTATTATTATTACTGCTCGTGATAACTGTGAGTTCACAATATGAATTATGCATTCGCTTTCGATATTTTATGCATGTAAATGGTGGTCAGATTTGATAACTGAAGATGCAGGAAAACATTTGCAGATTACTTTTCTTTGTTATTTGGTTTGAGGTAATAAAATATATGACAATAAACATGACTGTTCTAGAGCAAGTCAAGTGTGAGGACCAGCATATAGCTGTTCAACGTCCGCAGGTGAAACACGCTGTTCTGGCGTTTGGATGACGTCGACAATTATTGAAACATGGTGTAACTATGGGAGAGGGGAGAATAAATAAAAAATAAGTATAAAACAATTATGCTTAGAGGACATAATAATAAAGTTAATTGGAACAGCAACGTGAATTAAAAATAAGTCGTTTCCACTGCGGTGTACAGGACAGAATCTGTCTTTTCGTTTTTTGTTTAAAAAATTAATATTTTAACGGTTATTATAGTTTTACAACAATCTCGATAATGAAAGGTTGAAAACGTAAAGCTCATTAGTTAAGGTGGGAAGAGGGGGAGGGCAATCCGGTTCCGAAAAAAGAAATATGGTCTCGATACCATTCAGTGTTACAATTAGTGACAACACAAGGAAACATGAAAATTGATTTTTATTATTTTCGTTTATTTTTGAAATTGATTTGATTAATACAAAATAATTTTAACTTATGTCAAATTATGCTTTGCATAGAAGAAAACGATAAAATTTAAACATCATATTCATAAATTGGTAAAACAATATGGACTTAAATATATGCAATACTTCAATAAACACACACACACAGACACACACACACACACACACACACACACACAGTGTGTGTCTGTGTGTTTATGTGCGATGCGATGAGTGTGCAATGAGTAAAATCTCGATAAAACGAGCATTGAAACTTTATTATGACGATAATTCTAAAAATCTAATCGCATACGTCCAATTCTTGAGTATAAACATGTAATGGTCCGATAAAGCGAACCTGAAAGAGCTATGCTGACGTGTTACTACGAAATTCGGTGTTTGTCAAAATAAAAGTCATTAAGAAACACTTTATTTTTAATGCGATAAATATAATACATGCACATTCTATTATTACATGGGTAGTGTAATTTCAGCAAAGATTCAAACAGATTCAACCGGTAGAGTTTGATAAGAGTGCTTGTCCGATCTTTCTGAAACCATGGCTTATCCAGTTTTAAGTTATGAAGGATAAAAAACATTAGGGATCAAGAATGACCCTCAAATACAATTGGTTCAATCCATATTGATCATCGTCAATCAATGACTCAAGATACAGCAACATCCAGTAACTAGATAAAGATAAAGATAGGATGGTTTTTTTTTTGTAAGAATGTATTGAAAGAAACAATTCAGTTTTTGTATGTTTATTATATATTAGAATTTTTATATAAAAAAATAATAATTTCTAAATTAAAATCAAAGCTTTAATCAATTTAATTACATCTGTTAATATCGTTATATATAGCAATTCAGTCACTGGACTCCCTAAACGACCAGATCATCCAATTCATCTTCACACCAAAGTCTTCCGAATTCGACTCATGCGGAGGATCGACTACAAAATGGCAGGAACAACGCGACACTTTAAAATCTTCGATGGCTTTGATGCGTCGCTTGTTAGTAGATGCCCAAGCGAAATTTCGAAAGATGATGGAAGACAACAAATCTCTAGCTTCGCGTATTGATGGGGACATACAAAATGCTCATCAGGAAGTGTCTTTATTACGTGCAGAACTTGCAGATACAAATAAAAGAATAGCCGAAATCACAATTCACAGTGTTCCTCATAAATCTGGTACGAACTTCACTAGTAATATACTGACTATGAGTGTACCCATCAAGACTGAGTTCAATTCTCCAAAACTGCCCTCCGCATCTTTTAACTCAAGTTATTCGCTGGCTTATGACGTAGAAACCAGGAACCTTACCAATCAGCTCTCTAGGGAAGCATTAAACTGTCCGCGATGCAGAAGTAAGTATGATGTCTTATGTATCTTCTTAATACATTCATTGGTAGTTGTTTATATTGACTTATTATATGCAAGACACAAATAGAATGTTGTTTTCATTCATTTTTCCGCTCCAGAATGTAACCACGAAGATGCGAACCAACTCGAAGATATTATAAACGAAATAAAACAGCAAAACGAGAAACTAAACGAGCAAAATAGTAATCTGCAAAGAGAAATAGAAAGTCTATTAGTGCTCAAGGATAAAACGGAAGAAGAAAATTCCCTTAAAAGTAAATTAGAAGAAATGGAAGAGGAATTGAATCACGCCAAAGATGCTCTCTCAGGTAAGATTACTTCAAAAGTTTAAATAACTCAAAAGGTCAAGTTCTCATAACAACAGATAGGTGGTAAAAAGCAAAATCGTATTGTTTGAGTAACTTGGAAAAGATTTTGGGGAAAAAAAAAAAAGACATTAATTTACATCAACATTTGATTAAGTTTGGTACAAAGTTCTTCAAGCAAGTTCCCCATTGAATGGTCTTCCTCTTTTCATTTGTCATAGGGTGCTTTTTATTTCTATTTGGCGCATTTCATCTACCCTTTCCCCTTCAATATACCCTATTCCTCCTATGGGTTTAAATTCGGAAGAAGGCGAGTTCAGAAGCCTTAAGGTAGCAGCCCTACCACTGAACTATTCCATCCCTGACATGGAGAACATAACCATACTTGTAAGCTGACAGAAAAAGACAATCGGATTGAATCTATGGGAAACGACACTGGAATGGAAAAGGGAAAACGAAAATGGAAACGACAAAATATAATACACATAGCAAACTGGAATGTAAGAGGAATAGCATATAAAGAAATAGAATTAGATAAGTTATTAAATGAAAGAAATTTTAAAATAGCAGTAATCACTGAAACAAAAAAGAAATTAAAAGGAACTATGAGAACTGAAAATTTTAATGTGATATACAGTGCAGTCGACAGAGACCAAAGAGCACAAGCAGGAGTCATGATTTGGATTCATAACTCCCTTTCAAAACAGTTAAAACATTATAAATTATGGAATGAAAGAATAATAGAAGCTAGAATAAAAATAGACAAAGGCTATTTAACAATAATATTGATTTTTATAATCAGCTACAAAACATATATAATAAAATAAATAAAAATGATTACATAATTTTAGCAGGAGACGACTTAAATGCAAGAATTGGAAACACGAAAATTAATAATAATATAGGAATACATGGAGAACACACTCTAAACAGAAATGGTAAAAAATTGATTGACTTTGTAGTTTATAATAACCTAAAAATAATGACTTCCTTCTATAAACATAAAGACATACATAAATATACTTGGGCAGCAAGAGGATGGAAATCAATATTAGATTACTTTATATTAAATGAAAAGACATCAAAATTTTCACTAGATGTTAGAGTTTACAGAGGATATGAAATAAGCAGTGACCACTTCCTTGTTAAAATAAAATTAAGATTACCACCTAAATGGCTACAAGTAACAAGAACAGAAAGAAAAATTGAAACATTTGTTTATAAAACTAGACTATTGAATGACACAAATGTACAATGGCTATATGAACAAAGAATTAACCAGTATCTAGATAAAATAAAACAAAATGAAGAAATAGAAATAGAATGGCTTAATATAAAAACGATACTAACTGCAGCAGCAAATGAAAGCTTAGGAAAGACCAAAAAATTCAATAAAAGAAAAAAACTGAAGATCTGGGATGATACAATCAAAGAAATAATCAAAAAAAAAAGAAGGCCTATCACAAATGGTTAAGCAGTAAAAAATTAGAAGATGAAATAGAATATAAAAGAATAAGAGCCATAGCTAAAAGAGAAGTCAGAAAAAGACATAGAGAATCATGGAATAAATTTGTTTCTAATTTAGAACATGATTTATATAAAATAAGACCCAATGTATATAAGATTTTGAAACACCTAAATGCAGATACCAAAGAAAACATAAAATTAAACACTGAATTGAAATTAGAAGAATTTCTAAATTACTACACAGAACTGTGGACAGACAAATATTTTAAAAAAGACAACTGGCAAACAATTAACGAAAATGAAAAGGAAATAACTGAAGAAGAATTAGAAATCAGCCTGAAAGAAACAAGAAACGGAAAATCACCTGGAGAAGATAAGCTAGGTTCAGAACTATATAAATACGCAGGAACAAGATTCAAAGGAAGACTCTTATTATTTTTAAATAAAATTTACTCAACTGGTATCCCCCCAATAGAATGGAAAAAAGCAATTGTGATTCCTATCTTTAAGAAAGGTAATAGAGATGACCCTAAAAACTATAGAGGTATCAGTATACTAAATTCATGTTACAAAATATACAGCAGAATCTTAAATAACAAACTAATGAAATATTCCGAAAACTTTATTCTAGAGGTACAAAATGGATTTAGAAAAGGACGATCATGTATAGACCCAGCCTTCTGCCTAAAATTAATAATAGAGAAAAGAAGAGAATATAATTTAGAAACACATATTGCATATATTGATTTTTTTGAAAAAGCATTTGACAAAGTTAAAAGAAACATATTATTTAACATGTTAAAAGAAAGACAAATACCAAATAATATCCTAAAAGCTGTCACAAGTATATATGAAAATAATCAAATACAAATATGATTAAATCACGAGCTATCATATACAAGAGAGATAAACCAAGGGGTCCGACAGGGATGTCCCCTCTCAGCAACTCTTTTTAATATCTACTTAAATGAAATAAAAATAAAATGGAGTAAAAATTTACATCAAGGAATTAAACTTTCACCTACAGTTAACTTAAACACTCTCCCCTTTGCAGACGACCAAATAATAATTACAAATTCTGAAGATAACTTACAGAAAGTTATTTTAAATCTAAATGAGATATCCAAAGATTATGATATGATAATATCAACAGAAAAATTAAAAACTATGGCCTTTAAAGGACAAGATCCAGCAAGAACTAAAATAATATTAGATAACAAGATCTTAGAACAGGTGAATTCATTTAACTACCTAGGATGTATGATCACTTATGAAAATGAAAAAGATATAAACATAAAAATTGCAAAATATTTAAAAATAACAGGAGTAATTAACTCTATATTTAAACCAAACCTAGTTCAAAAACAAACCAGACTAAAAGTATACAATACATTAGCCCTACCGGTCTTAATGTATGGAAGCGAAATCTGGACAATAAAACAAAAAGACAAACAAAGATTAACAACAGCAGAAATGAAGTTTATGAGAAAAACTGCAAAGTATACCCTATTTGATCACAAAAGAAACAAAGATATTATGAAATAATTAAACCAAGAACCAGTAATTGAAAAAATTAAAAAATATAAACATAGATGGATGGAACACGTTCAAAGAATGAAAACAGAAAGATTTCCAAAACAAGCCTTGAAGTACAAGCCATTAGGAAAAAGAAAACCAGGACGTCCTCTTAAACGATTCAACGATGACTTCTAAGGCCGGAACAGGCCATACTAGGCCTAAATCCTTGATACGTATGATGATGATGATGATGCATTTCATCGCTATATGTGTTTAGCTTGTAGAGCTGAATACAACAAATTCTGAAGTGTGTTCGACTTTTTTTTTTTTCCTACAGTCCTACATATATCAAGGATCGTTCACTGTCAGTAAATCCCAGTCATGGATTTATCCTTTTTTTTTTTTTTTTTTGTGATAATTTTACCTTCAAGGTGAAATGATCAAATCGTCAATCTAGAGCACTTTAGACATGTGATGGAATGAGTAATCTATATAAGCAACATTTAAAGAATACCTATAGCTATTTAACTATTTCCATAAATGAAGGCTTGGATTCAAACAAATCCCTTCTAGAGCGCGAAGACGCTTTAACAGGGATTTTCAAATGACAATGAGTTAGTTGGTTGGTCTCATTGAAGGCGAAGAGTTTCCCACTTGAATCTCTCATTTTTCCACAACTAGGCCATCTAACAAGGAAAACGCACATAATTTATAATATATGAGTACACACACACACACACACACACACACACACACACACACACACACACACACACACACACACACACACACACACACACACACACACACACACACACACACACACACACACACACACACACACACACACGCGCGCGCGAAAGCCAAGGATACTTGGCAGGTCGTGGACGTAGGTACCGCAGATTATTATATCAAAAGATTATACTATTGCCTTCAAAGTTCTATTTTATTTTGTCATTTAAAAAAAAAAAAAAAAAGCTATTTTTTCCTGATCCTGCTTTTTTCTAACATCAAGTCCAAATTCAAGAAAAGATTTTTCCTGAAATAACAATAACTTAATTAATTTAAAAAAAACTTGAGACCAAGACAAGGCTAATGTTAATAGCCTCATGCAGAAGCAGGAAAGCCCGACTTGTCGAAAACTAGGGTTTTTTTCATCTTTCAAAACGCATAAACCAGTCAGAAGAAGAAGTTTCGAAACCTTTTCCAATAAAGAATGCTTTGTTCCGACTGTGCTACGGAAACGACAGACCTGAATCATATCCAATAATAAATTAGTACAAGACTGCGGATAGAGAGAAGTAATAAAACTGGACCCATGATTTCGATTTGAAAAAGGGAAAAAAAAAATGAAAAGGCAGGAATTCTATATTAAATACTTGAGTTTTACTGAAATCCAACCAGAAATACTAGACACTACCCTTACCATCCCGGATTAGCAAAAATCTCCGTTTTGCACATTTGTTGGGTTTTCTGAAAATGAGTATTTACTCTGTGTAGCTATTAATAGTCACCATAACCCGTAGTTTTTGAACTAAAATTCGAACTATGTGTGAAGTATGTACTATATACTTCTGTTTACAATTACATAGAGGGGAGTATCTAGAAGTACAGGATATCCTCGCTTGACAAAAGAACTTTGTCAAATGGGGTAACTCTTGGAATATGCATATCACAGAGGTTAGACCAGGTTTCTTGGAATACAGTGAACGAGCTAATAATGCTACCCAGATGAAAAATGAGAACTCATGTTATTGTTGCTATAATATCTTTGTGTTGCTATTGATTTATTCATATTTTCTATATATTTAATCTCTTCTTTCAATACTTTCAGTCATGTATCTTAATTTATATTTCTTGGAAGTATATTTAAGCATCATTGTGCTTAAATATTTAAATAATTCTGGTTAATTATGGATATTATTTCTGGGAAAACTCCCATGTTACTCCTCTTAACAAACTATTATATTTAGTTTTTTTTTATATTTATGACATTTAAAAGGGGCACTCCTAAACAGAAGCAAGCAAAATAGCCGCAAATATAATAATTCTGGGTAACATTATTTATATAGTAGTAATTTTTATTCCTAACTTTTACACGTAAGACTTTTATACATAACTATTCGTTAGATGATTCTGGTAATAAACTGGGTTATACCCGGTCCTTGCAGTTTTTTTTTTTTTTTTTTTAACAGAGATTTCATACTCTATTAAGAAAATTAGTGCCCTATTTTGTACGTATATCGACTTGCTATGCAGAGCCCATCTGCCGATGATGAAGCAGGAATAATCACTAGACCATACCGATAACCGCATATATTGGATAAAGCATAGCGATTGTTTCCACCCACCTCGTGTCTGTCAGCTGGTCATTGCCATTTGTGTGTAAATGGTAAGCCGTTTGACAAGACTTCGATGCAGCCTGCACTTTGATTGTTCTTCCTCTGACTGACCGCTTAGCAGACAGATGGCTGACTGGCAACATAGTCCCTAGTTGGGGCAGCTGTCGATGCTGACGGTCCATTAGGTTGCTTTGGACATTCTGGTCGTGTGCGGGTGTAGTTACTAATTGCGGAAATGGATCTCTACCTTCTTAGCTGTGGACACAAAGTCTAATTTTGTTCGTCGACTGCCCCCCCCCCTCTTCCTCCATTGCTCATCTGTACTTTTCCCTTTGGCAGAGTCCATACGTGTACCAGGTGCAACATAACTAGAAAATGTTGTCTGGAAAATAAAGTTTAGGTGTGTACACACACCTAAAGGGGGGGGGGGGAGCTTCATTATTCTGTTAAATAATATAAATAAAAAAGCTTTCTGCAACGTTCCTCGATTCATGTTATGCAAATAAAATTAGTTAATGTACTTATAAAAAGTATTTTATTATAAAAAAAATGCTCATATCCTGGGTGAGCTTAACTGAATACCTGTTAAACTGTGTGTTTTAAGAATTTACTTATTTATGGTTGAAATAATAAAATATATAAATAAAGTCAACTGAAACCTAGTATACCGTGTATTGAAATTAATATGATATTTCAGTAATTTTTCCATCTTTTTCCTCATTTTGATCTAGCTTTGAAACAAGATCGGAAAAGGTTAAAAGCAGAAAAATTTGATCTTCTTAATCAAATGAAACAATTGTATGGCACCTTAGAAGATAAAGAAAAAGAACTGAGAGATTTCATACGAAGCTACGAACAGAAAGTTAAAGAGAGTGATGAAAATATTAAGCAGGTAATTAATTCAAAAGTTAATTGATAATAAAATAAGCAAATATAAATTTGCATATTAAAAGAAACAGACTTTTTTTTAAATAAAATATCTTTCTAACTTGTTAGTATTTAATCAGTTTTAAAATACTTTCAGCTTATCAGAGAACGAGAGGAAATGGAGAGAGAGAAGTGGAGCATTTTAAAGCATGCCCGAGACGAAGCAGAGAGGTCAGTGGCATTCTGTGCACAGCTGAGTCTGAAAGATTCCCAGATCAAACACCTCCAAGATGAACTGAACTCGGTAAGCTATTGGTAGGTTGGTTGATATGTTAAAACATTTTCAATTTTTTTATTATATTTGAAAATCCAAAAATTATATTTAAATAATGAACGTTTCATTATTATGATTCTACTTTTCTTTGTTCTCTATACAATGTTTTCAGTGGTGATATAACTTATAATATTAAGCGTGATAGGCTGTAATATATTAATGTTTGCGAGAAAAAATTTGCGATTAAATGTGTTTTAAGATTCTGTGATAAAAAAAAAAAAAACAGAAAAATTGCAATTTAAATGTGGCTTTGAGAAGTCTCGCGAAGAGATGTAGAAATAGGTCGATGTGGGGAAGGTGTCATGGAGATGCATTTGGATTTTAGAAAGATGTTTTGAGAATACAAAGTCTCTCTCTCTCTCTCTCTCACACACACACACAGAGAGAGAGAGAGAGGGAGAGAGTGGGCGATTCTTTCTTCCAAATGACCTGGCTATTCCAAAGATAGAATCACTACAGCAGGAAAGAAGTTGTCAGAGAATAAATAGCATGAAAATTATCTTTGAAATGAGATTCTTTAAAAAGTTTATATTAAGAAAACGGAGCAAAGGAAGATGCAATCCTTTTGTGTTGCAAAATAAGACGCGAGCTGCACAATTCCAAAGGGAAAAACCAGTAGTTTTATCTGGCAGATTAAAGTATTTGCTATAGTGTACAGTAGTACCAAAGCTTTTTCTTTTTTTAAAAAAATGAAATAAAATAAAATAAATAAAAACGCAATTTTGCGCTATTTGAGAATTTTTAAAATAATCATCGCAATTACAGTCATAAAAATCATTGATCTTAATGAAATATTAAAATTTTTATTTGAAATTTTTTAAAATTAATTAATTAGAAATGAGATTAATTAAAGGATAGCTTAAAATCAATTAAAATTATTAAGTAATTAAAATTAATTTTAAAGTCTTTAAAATTTTTAAATATTCCAATAAATATTAACTTTTACAATTATTTTTATTGTAAAATTTAGCGTTTATTTTAAAATTTAATTTATTAATTTATTTTTATTATAAAATTTAAAACATTAATTTATATAATTTAGTAATATACATTATCTTCCAGTAGAAAGTCTTATTTATTAAACTTAATTTAGGTGGTAATGGATCGACAAATTTAAGTTCTTCTAACTTGCAATCCCTAAAAATGTTAGTTTTTAAATGATGTTTTAGTCGTAGACTTTTTTTTTTTTTTTTTAGAAATAAGTAGTTTGTATACCGTATGTTTTTATAGGTAGAAGCAAAGCTGAATTACTTCTGTGACTCAGAGTATAGGATTAACGGATATCGTAGTACAAGTACCGCTTCGGCATATCCACCTAATGATATGAAGAACAATGACGCCATGTTGAATTCTTCATGCAGTAATTATGTGAACGTAACTGCCGACCGTACTCCTTCCAGTCCAGCACAAAGTAGTAAGTTACCATCATCTCATTTACAGTTTCGAACCCATAACATTAGTGAAGAAGTAGATACTGTGTAATTAAAAAATTTAAAAAGATACGCAAGTTAATAAGATATTTAATATTCATTTTTTAAATACGAATTATATAATTAATTAAATTATTAATGATAAATTAATTAAATGATAATCTTTAATATCGAAATATTTAATCAAATAACAGTGAATTAAATACGTCCCCCTCCCTAAGGTATTACTACACCAGGAGAAAGATATCAGCAGTCATTTCCCTTTCTTTCACGGTCTACAGAAGAAATTTATCACAGCAGCGGAGAATCCGATGGCAGCGGTAAAAAATCCAGAAAAAGAAAGGAAAGTAGAAGTCCATGGGGTTCGATATCAAGGATATTTACCAGAGGGCGCCACCGGCCAACATTAAATTCTTTTCTTACAGAAGGTAAGAATAATAATTTTTTTTTTTTTTTTTTAGAATCAGATTCATTGTAATAATTACAGTTTGAAATAAATAGTTTCCTGACGAATTTTTTTTTAAAAAAGGATTTTTTTTAAGATAACGTTACTCGCCATTATCAAATTGCATAGTGGTTTATCAAATGTTTGTTTCCAATCTTTTAGGAGAGCAAAGAATATCTTGGCCTCAAGGCAGTCGACCCCTTAGTGATCAGAGTTATTCGGACAAGCTAAAACTGTTAGAGGAAGTGAGGGATACTCCAATGGATAAATGGAAAGCCGATACAGTTTTGGCATGGTTGGAAATTAGTCTCTGCATGCCTCAATACTCAGTTAGGTGTGCGGAAAATATTAAGAGTGGGAAGGTGAGGTTTACTGACTTACTTAAAACTTAGTTATAGGTCTTTTTTTTTGTTTTTTTTTCCACACTACTTATACGAACGTGAAATTATTTCTTATAGGTACTTTTGGAGCTTTCGGATGCCGAACTGGAAAGCGGTTTAAATATAACAAATGTGATGCATCGAAGGAAGTTAAGACTGGCTGTCGAGGAACACCGAAACCCGTCAGCCTGGTGAGTTTTTTTTTTTTTTTTTTTTTCGTTTAAGTTTTGACCAGGCTTATAGAATGGGGGAATATCGAAACCTGAAATTTCTAAATATATTTCAGAGCGTTAACCTTAAGGGTGTTTGTTATAAAGCAATAAATTTTATCGCTTCTAGATCGTAAACCAAAAGCAGATACTTTAGTAGCAGAGTTGCATTAACTTGACTTTTATTACATTATTTCCAGCCGATTGTTTGAACTGATCAAGCCGATGCATAGTATGAAAATAACAGAATTCTTCCTAGAAATTCTCCACTCCTTGTTTTGAAAACACCTTTGTTCCTTTCTTAGGTCTATTATCCCGCTGTGCAAGAATGACATATTTCTCTTTCCACACACCCTTCAGTTCTCTTATTGGGTTAGATTAGAAATTTGACTCATTAACTAACCAAAGTTTTATTAATTCTAATTAACTACTTCCACTGACACTTGTTATTTAAAAATGCATGTTTTTCTTTCTCTCCACTCATCTGTAGATACTTTTAAACAGATCACATCGTTCTTACTGATTACAATGAAATTTAGAATATATATATTTGAACTGGTATATATTTTACGCTGAAGAAATTTTCTCTAATTGAACTGAAAAATAATATTCTTTATATAATAATATTTTGATCCGCCAAATATTATTTTGAATACGTATAAGCGTACTCTTTACTGTATAGGAATATTAAGAATTCTACTAACATTATAGCATACGCTTCATTGTTCGACATCAGAACATTTTAACTGCACACTAGTTAGGTTGTACTGAAAGTATACAGTGACCACAGTATATAGAAATGATACAACTGCAATTTTAATAGGATGACCCGAACATTTTTCTATAGGCATCGGTCATTGAAGGACAGTTTACTTCCAGGTAGATGATTGAGGTTATAAGGGAGGTCGCATTCCCTTAGGGGATTATCAAAATCAGTTTTATCGGTCACAACTAGCTTTTTTGTAATTAAATTAAATAGAAGAAAAAAATACCACAGCGTATCTTAGTAGCTTTAAGACGTTCATACCAGCCATGGTGGTATACAAGAGTGTGCTGAAAAGTTGTGATAATCACCATGAAAGAATTAAGATAGAAACGTGTAAATTACACATTATTCTGCATATTCCTCATGAAGTGTTAGACATTTGTTACAACCCCTCTGCATCAATTGCAATCCTGTAGAAAAAAAAAGTCTTTGTTACACGAACCAGTCGTCAGCTGCAGATATGCTTCATCTGTGGTAAATTTTGTTCCTTTCAAGTGTTTCTTTAAATTTGGAAATAGGAAATAGTCAGCGTGGGCCAGGTTTGGTGAATAGGGTGGGTGAGGCAGATATTAAAACCCTCAAGTTGTGTATTATCTGTTGGGTTTCATGAGCAGTGTGAGTAGGCGTATTATCCTGTAAAAGCGACACGCCTCTGCTCAGTTTATCGCAGCGTTTTTTCCTTCAGTACCACCTTCAATTCCTTCAGAGCTGTTAAATAAACTGCTGCTATAACTATACGATTATACCATCCACATCCCAAAAGGCAATGGCAAGAATCTTCCCTGCTGATTTAAGATTCAGAATTTCTTTGGTAGTGAAAAATCTTTGTGTCTCCACTCCATTGACTGTTATTTGGTCTCTGGGTAATAGTGATGAAGCCACGTTTCATCAACAGTCACAATATGAGCCTAAACATTGGACCTGATTTCTCAAAATGACCCAAAATCTCTTGAGATGACAGCATGCGTTCTCTCTTTTGTTCGACATTCCACCATTTGGGAACCCACTTCACTGAGAGCTTCTGCATGTCCAGATGTTGGTAGATAATGATTCTAATTCGTTCTCGGAATATCCCCAGAGTCTTTGTAATGTTTTTGGCTGGTATTTTCTATCATCAAGGATCATGGCATACACTTCATCCATGTTTTCAGGTGTGATCGCTGCGAAAGGTCTTCCTGACCTGGGGCATCTGTTTTCTCAGGATGCACAGTTTTAAACTTGGCCATCCATCTGGTAGCTATTGTATATGCTGGAGAACAGTCCCCTAAAGTCTCACACAAAGTTTGGTGAATCTCAGTTGCGCACTTTTCTTGATGACGGCTTGCACCTCAGTGTCCGAATTTCTTCAAAACCTCTGACATGTCTTCTTATATATCCTGAAAGAAACAGAACAAATTATTGAGATTTGAAAAAGTGTGTGTGGGGGGGTAAAGAGTTTTAAGATGTTCTCTTTCTTGTGGTTATTTTAGATGCTTAAATCATTTTTGTTGTAGGTGTTTATTATAACTTTTCGGCCCCCTCCCCCTCCCGTATTACGTCCCATCCGCTGCGAGCGGGAAAGATCTTCCGTAGCTGAGTCCGTTTTGACCATAATCTCTGGACAAATCTCCAAATTTCCTCAAATACATTAAAGACCACCGGGATCCTCTCTCCTTCCCAGGTGTCTACATTGACAGGGGATACTGTATTTTGGACAAATATCACCAGAAGAAAAGAACATAAAAAAATATATCCGATATGGACAACCAAAAAGTGGACAAGTCCAACGTGCGTTAGAAAAACACCATTTGATCAGGTGGAAAAAAAAAAAAAAAGCTACTACATATCTCCTGGTTTAAATCACAGAGACTTCCTAGATGCGGCTCGTGTGAAGCCCATTGAACTCTAAACGAAATGACTGTGTAATTATAATCACTGTAGATAGCATTACCTTGTCCTTCCATGCACGGAACTGTCCTTGTTTTAGAAGCCTTTGTAATTCTAGTCTGCTTTCAGTGTGTATCTTAGAAATGCCTTTGATAATAAGCGCACATATCGTTTTGAGAAAACTTTTGCAGTCGACTTTCGGCAGCAAGTTTGCCGACTGAGTCTACAACGTATACAACCAATAGGAAAGCATTCTAACTAGTATGGATGATTTCTAATAACAGAATCAACATGATTCATTTTTTATTCAATAACTGTGTTTCATGTCACAACAAACTATTATATACATATTGCGTCCTGTGATTCGCCGATGCCTGAATAAAGGCAGTCGATTAGGAAGATAGTCCTTTCACGGTCTCTTTATACGATCCCTTGGATCGTATAAAGACCGTGAAAGATGAGATGCCTAGAATGAACTCGCCGAATCCAATCCGAAGGGAGTGGACATTTAAACCTAAACAAAAATTGACGATTTTTGTTTAGGTTTAAATCTTCTTTGAAAAAGTCGTTTCGATTGTAGTTAAGATAGCAAATCGATTGATTCTTGAAATCTCTACTGAAAATATAAATGAATTTACTGAACTCGCATATCGAAATGAAAATGACAGAGCAAGAACTGCCCAAAAAGAAGATGAATATTGAAAATCCTAATCCAATCTCTATCTTTACATTACAAAGACATACAAAAGCTTTTTAAAAAAGTTTTTTTTTTCAAAGCATTTTCATTGTAGCAGTTTATTCACTGATAAATGGTGTATAGATGGCGAATCTAATGCTACTACTCATGAGACAATTGTTATTTTTATTCACCTGATATATGAAAAAGAAATCAGTAAACCTGAGAGAAAATCTCCTTTCAAAGTCCCTATCAATTAATTCCATATACGTTAGTATACTCGTATTTTCCTATAGTTATCTTACTGTAAAATGTACTGTACTTCGTGAGGGCATTTCTAATTTTTAATACCTTACTCAGAATTGAGTAAGGTCTCAAAAATATCTTATATTTGCTGAAAAAAAAAGAAAGAAAAAAAACATCACGAAGGTGGTGTAATGTATTCAAAATAGCCAGAAATATTTCATTTTTAATAATATGGATATAGAAAAAAAGTTACTACTTTTCTAAAATTATCAAGTAATATAGAAATAATAATAATAATAATAATAATAATAACTTAATTTTTGTTTCTTCATCTAGTGTGTACTCCAAGATAGGCTTATTGAACCATTATTGGGTAACAGAAGAATGGCTACCTAGCATAGGCCTTCCATGTTATGTTGAAAGTTTTAACAATCAGTTAGTGGATGCTCGGATGTTGGACATCGTGACGAAAAAAGATCTTGAGAAATATTTAGGAATCACGCGGAAATTTCACCAAGTGAGCGTACTTCAGGCTATTCATTTACTTCGATTAGTGAAATATGATAAACAGGTAAGTTTGCTTAATTATTCTCAACCTAATCTAAAAAGATCTCTCACACACACAAATGAGATTCGTAGAATCACGTATGTTAGCAAATGATTTATTTTTCTATTACCTAACTGTTGCATAGATTCGTTGTCATAATTATTTTCGTGGAAAAAAATCATACATCTGGAGGGACTACTACTTTATATTTAAAATAATGATGATCATAACAACAATAATAAAGTTTCACATGCTCCATTTAATGTTTTTGATACTTCATTAGTTTCTATATTTTAAAGTAATTCATAACATGGAATTATGTTTACTATAAAACTTCTTCATATAAATAAATAAATAATATGAACCTAATTTTAATTTCAGATCCTTTCACAAAGAAGGTCCCAAAGTGAAGTCATGGATATTGATCCAATAGTATGGACGAACGAAAGGTTTATCAAATGGGCTAAAAGTATTGATCTTGGGGTTAGTGAAATTCTTTCTTTTGTTTATTATCCAATTTATTTAACATTTATTTTTTCACAACGCACTCAATGAGTAATAAACTTAATGTTTTGATATGTTGTATTTACTAATCTTAACTATACTTATCTAGCCTGATAATACTCGATTTATTGTGTGTGTGTGTGTGTGTGAGAGAGAGAGAGAGAGAGAGAGAGAGAGAGAGAGAGAGAACTTGGCATTTGCACATACAAATCGTAGAAGAGGCTTCAAAATCTTTTTAATAGATCGATTTTTCAATAGAGTAACAGATCATCATTTTGTTGAGTTCATTAAAATTAAAAAAATAAATAAATAAAAATAAAAATTTACAGGAAGAAAAATTAGAAATGACTTCTGCCTGAGTTCAACTTACTTGTCTTGGTTGAAATAGTCTCCATAAATTTCTTGATGGAACTTCAACACAAGTTTCTCTGACCAACAGTGTCTATAGTACTATTATTGGGAGGATTTCAAACATGCTGTTACATACTTGCAGCTCTTGTTTCCAAAAACAATTTGGCACCAGTAAAAAGAGAGGGGGGGGGGGAGAACGTACGAAACGGTTTCACAATTTCAGGCGTGTTGCACTTTTAATATTATATTAAAGAGGCAGAGAGGGAGCATTCAAAAATCCACACAACATAAAAACAGGTAGGTCGTTGTTCATAGTTCACTGGCAAGCATTAGTCATTGTTTGTCCGATGCTCTTAACTTTACTTCCTGTTGGAGTTAGCCTCTAACAGGAAGTAAAGACATGTGCACTCACCTGTGTTTGCGTGTGTGTATGTTAAACATATCTTTTACTGATTAATCACAAATCAAAAAAGGCGTGATAGCATGAAATCAATAAGGGTTAGCCCACCTTTGGTTTAATAACTGCTTCAGTTAAACTGTAGTGCAATGTCCAAACTGGGTAAGCAAGCTGTTGGATAGACTGGGATGAGAGGACTAATCTAAGAAGCTATGGCTCGATTTGAATTTTAGAGCCAGAAGAAGAAGAACTGTTCAATTCAGTTTCAGAAACAAAGATGGTAGTATTGTATTCCATTCTTCCTTCAAAATATGAGTGAATTCAAACTAATATTTTTACTGTTACAGATGTAATACCTGTTATTTGGTTTATTAACTGCATTACATGCAACTAATAAACTTGGTTGCTTTGGCAGTACCCAAGTTCTGCGATGTTATGTGTCTGTGCAGATCACTATAATATTCCAGTGTTCTCTTCAAGAGCCTCCGTAGCACTGGTTGAAAAACAACCTGAGTTTGAATCCTGTCTAGAATGCGAAGAACCTACCTTTATATGGCCTTTTCAACTGAAGGTTATTTAGCAGGTCTTACATGGAGATGATAGGTGTTTTCCCTTCTGGAAATTAGAATTATTCATCCTGCAAGACAGACAATCCTTTAATTGCTTCAGCTGTTATTGACACAAAGCAATGGAACAAAAAAAAAAAAAATTTCTCGGGTTTTCAGGGAATCTTCCCCCACTTCTCGCCGGTTCACCCTAATCAATGATGTGCATCTGTTGTTGTTAACAACAATAAGTACACATATGGGATGGAGCTCTTACTTGAAAATCATAGCATGAAGCTCTGTGCATATGAAAACACTTCTGTGACTTGGTGCATTTCCAAAACTACACAATATAATATTGGAAATGCTTAATACTTGTATAGTAACATGTTCAGACGTTTTCCCAAATGGTTTCCGGTTTTGCAATTAGTCGCTATTCGGAAGCCATTTTATTAATTCAGCATCATAAACATTTAAGGTGTGCTAATTAAAAGTTAGGTAAATTTAAGAATGCAAAGATAAAACAAAACCTGTGGTAACCACAAGCTTTGATTAATAAATAATTTTATTAATCAAAGTTTTGTTCTAAAGTTTTTCTACAAAAAAATGATAAAGATTACCCTCCTCCTCATTGTAGTGGAAAGATAGAAGCATTTACCAAAAATTAAAAAAAAAGGCAATCTATAAGAATTAAGAAGTAACAATAAACAATATCGAATTAAGAATAAACAATACTTGGCTACCTCTCCATAAATAGTTGCTAGATAGGTTCCAACACTTTTAAATGGGTGACATAAATAAGATAATTTTCGTACATAAAAGTGGTGGAAACCCGACTAGCAATCATTTATCTGGAGGTAGCCAAGTATCGTTATAAAAATCAATTTTTGGTGGATTCTTTCATTTTTTTTTTCAAATATTTGACTAAAGATTTAATTATTCCTAGTAAAAGATAGAATGTATAATAACTTTCAAGTTGGAGGATAAATAAAGGCGTCACCTCAGGAGCACAAACTTTCAATATTATGAAAGAAACGACGCCAGATCAGGCATTTCTTCCGTTGTCTAGAAGACTCTGGAAACTGGAAGCCTTGTAGTGTTACAATTATGTTTAAACCTAGCATACTTTCCAGCTACTGCACTGCAAGATCATTTTAAAAGTTGCATTCACGAAATATTAGTTCAATATTCTTTTTCTCACTTTCTGTCAATGAATATGGTATGGTTGGAATGGCAGAAGGATATTCGTTTCGATCATCAATTCGAGAATTAGATGGAAATGAGGAACCAGAATGTTGATCCCTCCCCTCCCCCATAGATAATATCGTAATCTTACTGCCAAACACCATTAGTTAGAAAGAAGAAATTAAAATTGACATTTAGGTATTTGTAAATTTCTTGATTTTGGCTTTCACACAATTAAACTTTCTGCTGTGGTAATAATTTGTTGGCAATTACTGCCAAGTTAGCAAAGGAAAGACAGACATTTTAATGAAAACTATTTTATTTATGTGTCTCCTGACCACAATAGGTTAGGTTAGGTTAAGTTAAAATGAATGCGGCATGATTCAAATCCACAGCCTGTTAATAGAGAGTAGATCCGTTAACCAGCCCTACCAAATATGTCGGTAAATTTGCGATATGCTTGATTTTTATCTTGGATACTACTTACATCTTTGCTGTTGGTCCGAGGCAATGAGAAATGAATTATTTCAATGGATAAATAATTGCAAGTATTTGGATTAAAAAAAGATTGAAAGCGAATTGTTCGGAGGGAAAAACACACAACAAAATCTATAGAATACTTAATTAAATTTTCCAAGTCTAATGAATTCGATATTAGAAAATTATACTAGAAAAAGACAGATTTAAAGAAGAAATCAAAAGGTTAAAAATAATTGGGAACGTTAGCGGAATGACAGAAATCAAAAATAATTTGTTAGAATAACGTAAAGAGGTTTTTAGCCAAAGGTGAAGAAGAACAAAGAGGAGATTTCTGTTCTTGTGCAACAGCTTATCTCCTCTGGCACGGAACTGACAGAATTCTATGTTTGAGACGAAAAGCGTTGAGGACAGTAATTGAAAATGAGAGTTTAGCGGGATTGAAGAAATTGATAGTTTAGTTTGTTAGGAAAACTTGATGTAGATTACAGATGGAAATGGACTTACTTGACTTTGTAATAAACCACATATATTTGGGATGAAACCTGATAAATCTTAAGAGATATCTGTTACTTCTCTCACATGTAATTTATTGTCCTTTAACCTTTTTTTTTGTTTTAGATAAATTTAAATTGAGAAGGAAATAAAATATTTAGTGCAAATTCTTTCTATGCCATGCTAAGCTACTACTCTTAAATAAATCATGTCCTTGACAGTTCTACTCACTCCAGTGGGAATGTCTAAATTACCAGGTAGAATACAGGGAACGAAATTATTTGCCAAATTCTCCTGGAGTGATACAATCAAGTTTCAAAATTATAATATCTACAGAATAACAGGTTAAAATCTGCACTCTCGAAGAAGAATAAGTATTGGGATTCTCCATAATGTTGATCATAGTCATGAGTGGCGAATGCATTACCTGCTAAACAAATGGAAGAAAAATGGACTTTGTACTTTCACCAATACATGCTTCGATTATATCACTTCCTCAATAAGCATATTCGAGTTATTACACTTGGCAAACAAATTTATTTACTACCCTGCAGTTCTTTGCGAGGATTATGGGAAGTGTTCCAGCATGAGTTTATCTCTTAACTGGAGGGATATATCTATAGTCATCAATAATTGCAAAGAATTTAAAAAAAATTTTTTTTTTTTTAGCTGCAAATCTATTGGTCGTGGTGGCTTGAATGTCAGTTCCACCAGCACTTTATATCCAAATTTGAACCTGAGCTTGGTGTCACAAGTCGTTCATTTTTCCTCTGACTGTCTCTTAAAGAATAATTGTACCCCAACTTCACATATTACATCTTAAACAACTTAGCACGTTAAAAGATGCAAGCAAAAATAAATAATAATAATAAATCATAAGCACTAAACCAAATGATAAACTTTGATCCATGGGAAAAAGCTCCATTTTTGGAGAAACGAGAATTCATTAGTTCAATTTACATTTACTTGTCTAAAAATTGGCTGCTAAAATCAGTACAACTGAAAGGAGCAAAAACTTTTTCAGGCAGTAATAAATTAACAGATTTTATACGATAATAGCAGAAATTTTTATTCGTAGAAAAAAGAAAACCGATTTAGGGAAGATGGTATGAAATTTACTTGCTTCCATTCATTCTATTAATGCTCAAGTATTAGCCTTGAACTGTGTGTGTGTGTGTGTGTGTGTGTGTGTGTGTGTGTGTGTGTGTGTGTGTGTGCGCGTGCGTGCGTGCGCGCTCCAGTTTGTTTGTTTATTATAATATTAAAAAGTTTTAAATAGAAATAATTAAATTTATGATTTACATAAACACCTAAAATAATTATGTAGATCAAAATTAAGTGGATATTGAATATCACATTATTTCTTAGCCGAATAAGAAACTCAAAGATAGGAAATCTAATCTAAGAGTTTCATGCCGAATATAGAAAACTATAAAGTTCGGCGAGTCCAAGCATAAGCCAACACCTGGTAGTACAATGCCAGGGCAACTCGTAGTAAAGGTGGAGCAAACTCCGATCGCTATCCCTAGTATTTACCCATAATGTAAAACAACAGCTCCTAAGAGATGTATTCTGTTCTACATTATGAGTCACTATCCAGGCCTGTTTCGACCTTTTTTTTTTTAATAAATAAGCTCTGACTATTGAAACCTTAGTATTACATCTAGGTCTACCTACTCACTGATGAGACCTCAAAAAGGTCGAAACAGGTCTGGTAGTGACCTTTTCTCATAATGTAGAACAGAATACATCTCTTAGGAGCTGTTGTTTTACATTATGGGTAAATACTAAGTACAGTGATCAGAACTTGCTCCACCTTTACTACGAGTTGCCCTGGCATTGTACTACCAGGTGTTGGCTTACGCTTGGACTCGCCGAACTTTATAGGTTTCTATATTCGGCATGAAACTCTTAGATTAGATTTCCTATCTTTGAGTTTCTTATTCGGCTAAGAAATAATGTGCTATTCAATATCCACTTAATTTTGAATAATTTTACTTCGCCGAAGCGATGCCTGTTGGCTCTTATTTCAGTAATATGTAGATCAATACTTTTTATTTTCATTTGGATAGCTGTTTATTGACTATCCCTGTGGTGGCTGGGATAAGAATAGTCCCACTGTAGCCCATGTATGTCGTACGAGGCGACTAAAATGGGTACCAAGGGGGTAATGGATGGCACTGCTGTAGCCAATGAAGTTTTAACTGAGGGTTACTGATTGCTGTTACCTTCCTGCCATGATCAGAGCTTATAGTTCTATATTACCCTATCCATACATTTTCTTTATAGATAACGGGGAATATGGAAAGCATTTTTACTTCGTCCAATCTAGACAATTTTTTTTTTGTTTTGTTTGTTTGTTTATTGACTTTTTTCTGGTCAATGTTAATCTCTGTTAATGTATTTATTATCATGGAGATCACAGCTTCAGTTATGGACGCCAGTTTTGATGTGATTTGAAGTAGACAGTATGAACAAATAATGCCATTATCATTCCATCTCTTGTAATCCACAACGTTTTCTAAGATTTAATGACAAAACTGTTTCATAAGTTTGTAATGAACTTTAGCGGATAATATAGTAATCAAAATATTTTGTTTAAGCCGGATTGCAGAAAGAGGCCCCCCCTTCCTTTCTCATGTCTTGTTTATTCATAGTAGCGTCTTGTTTGGAATGATTTGTGAGATCTGTGCTCTTCAATCACGCATATTAATACGCATCATAAAGCAACATCACCCCGCTGTAAAATGATAATCTTCAGTTCACGCGGCTTTTGTTATATCGTATTTCATTTTATTTTTAAAATAAATGTTTATTGAAATCTCTCTCTCTCTCTCTCTCTCTCTCTCTCTCACAGATGAAAACGGAAACACACAAGCAGAACATTCTGTGGCCACTAAAGTCATTTTTGTCATATTTGTCGAAGTCGTCAACCAACAAAACCTTTTTTAAAAAATTAAGATTTATATCACGGTTTTGTTTCAGTGATTTGCATTATATAATTATTTGGATGTTTAACAGTGGTTAGAGAAGAACATATAATGAAGTTAAACCATAAGAATTCTACGTTATTTTCTAGGAGTATGCTGATAACTTAATGGCTAGTGGAGTTCATGGTGCTCTGGTTGTACTAGAACCCTCGTTCACTGCCGATACCATGGCAACCGCTTTAGGAATTCCTTCTTCGAAAAATATTATTAGACGCCATCTGACCACTGAACTAGAAAACCTTATACAACCTGCGAGGTAAGTGAGGTTTAAGATTTTCAAAAGTCAGGGCTGAAAAGATTCTTCCTCTGCTTAAAGAATAATTCATTACAGTATTTAATGATGCAGTTAGACTTGTTTCAAATATGATATGAATGAAATTAATCTTTTTTTTATATATATTTTTAACTTGATTTGGTTTTGATGTAATTCGGGAGAGGTAACTAAAGCTGCAGGACCAGTATGTTGCACCTTAATCTACACTATGACCTTAGGGAAGAGACGAGAAGCGATTCACCAGAAATTTTGTTTGTTTTATGAATAAGGGAAGAGAAACCATGATACCGTAAGATACCAGCTGAATTGCTTCAATTGAAAAGTCCTTTAAGGACGGAATTCGAGTCCATATCTTCCCAGTTGAAAGCAAATGCCTTGTCATCTGCACTGGAGAGGTACTCTCAGATTTAGTAATTTTCCTACATTAAGTATTCAGTTACGAATTGCTCTTGATGAAGATGCTGACCATTAAGTGGTTGGTTGGAATTACGGCCAAAGCAACTTCAAGCTATGAAGCCACTGTATTATGCCAGTTAAATGAGTGTATTTTTTCTGGCTAGTTCCTGCTTCCAAGAACTGGGAGAGGAAACTCTTCCATCACTGTGTGAGACTGTTCTTTGTCACATGGCTATGAGATTTCCATAATTTTCCACAAGTATTTTTTATGTGCCTAAGGCACTAGTTTTCACATACTGAAGTGACCTAACTTATTATCCCCATAAAAAAAAAAAAAAAAAAAAGGACGTATCCAAATGTTTGTCAGAAGTGATACGGGAAAATGTACATTAAATCGAAGTCCTTTAAATGAAATTTATTAAATACACAAGACTGGAATGTGCTGAACTTTTAAATTGATCCTCGTCGTAAAATAATAATAATAATAATAATAATAATAATTATTATTATTATTATTATTATTATTATTATTATTATTATTATTATTATTATTAAAATTTAAAATTTTGGTTTGAAAATAGAACGATATACCATCTTTTAAAAAATCAAAGCACACCCCTTCCTTTGGAAAATTAGGAAAAGCAGTGTAACTAAACTATGAGTATCGAAATATAACGACTTGACTTGAGCAAACGAATATAGTTATTTATTAGAAAAGAACTGCAGAATTCTTTTCACTTAATGTTCAAAATGCGCTCACACATCTTGCTCGTTCATGGAACCTCGCACACGGAAATCTAGGGGATTTGGAACTGGTGATCACATTGGCTGATCCATCGGTCGCGTAATTGCCAATTCAACTATTGTGTTACTTTCCTAGCGAACTGCGGGGGTACTCCGTCATGTTGATAGTACATCTTCATCTGTGCTCGAAAGGGATGTCCTGTAAAAAATCCAGCAGTTCACATGAAATCTTTCTGCAATTGGAGGTTTTTCAGATGGTGTGAACAATGACAATACCACCTCACCTCGGTATCCGGAGAGTTCGTCGAAAAACAGTTAATCGAAAGACAATTCATAGAAAAAATAAATAAAACATTCACCGAAAATTTTTACTTTTCAAAAATGTTATGATAAAAGTGATCCATTTAGAACAAATACTGAACCGCGCAGAATGAGAGTGAGAAAGCAATGCTACTTTAATAGGGAATAATTATAGAATAATATGGTTTCTCATTGTCTTTCTTGTCCGATAACTGTTTCATGTCTGTTCATGGGACTGATTTGCCTGTTTCCTGGAGAAAAACCCAGCCTACGCAGGCTCCATTATTATTATTATTGTTACTAGTAGTAATATGCGACTTCAATACAGCAATTATTATGGGATGAATTTTACGCTCTTTGAAACTTTTACAAAAAAATGTCAAACCGTTCCCGTTTTCAGTTCAGCTATATTCGGGGCAACAAAGAAATCACGTGTCCAAATTATGTGTTGCAATAGCTCCCTGACTTAGCAGAATTAGTAGAAGTTGTTGGTAGTACAAGAAGCTGTCTCCAAGGTTCAGTTTTTGTTCTAAATGGATTACTTTTATCATAATATTTTCGAAATGGTATTAGCAATTACGCTTTGGCCGGATCAATTTAATGAAATTTTAGTTAAATTTTTCAGTGAATTGTTTTTTCGATGAATTGCATTTTCGACAAATTGTCTTTCGATTAACTGTTTTTCGATGAATTTTCATGGAACCCTTCACCTCATATCTTCGGAAAGCTATGTGGTCTGATATTGTTCACATCATCCTGAGTAAGTTGTATCAAAACAGAGCGATGCACGCGGAATGTGCTTCTAACCAATACTAGAATTCCAACCATCTATTGTTATTATTATTATTTCATAGTACCTGCACATAGTTACAGCACTCATTGGAGAAAACTCAACATTATACTACACGCATTTATACTTTTGGAGGCCAGAGGCGCAACATCATTATGAGGCCTCAAAAGTAAGCATTTTTTTAGTTTATTGAAAATAAAAGTCAACATTTCCATAATAAATCATTTTAATAACACAATAACGACAAGTCACTTGTCGTTATTGGTGCAAGTTGCTTCTTAAATAATTTTTTATTCGTTTCAACACTGAAAATGAGCGTTCAGCACTTGCATTTGAAATAGGCATCGTCAAAAATATTTTTTAAATTGTTTTTACTTTCGAAAAAGTAGACCTGAACCAATCGTTTATAAATTTATACATATTTTAAACTGAAGAATTTTCTTCCTTTATCATTATTAAAAATTGCTTAACTTCATCAGTAAATTTTTCTGGATCAATATCAGTCCCATAAGTTTGTAAAATTTTATTATCATACTAGTCTTGTACCTGTTTTGATCTATATCTTTCTTCAAAAAAAAGTCAAACATATCTAATATGTCGAAATAGCTTTTTGTTCTTTCATTAATTTCCAAAATTAGCTTATCGCAAATGACATTAAAAGTGTTCACAGCAAAATTTTCTTTCCCATGTAATATAATCTCATTGTTAGGTTGTGAAACTTCGTCACTCATTTTTTTTCCGTTTTTTAGCTCTTTCCTTTTCATCTTTAAATTTTGTCTCATCTGTTAATAAATTCGCTTCTTCATTTACATGAGCAAAACTATTTCTTATATCTAAAATAAAACCAACTAAAGACTGTAACAAATTATTAGCTAAAAACAAATCCATATCGAGATCTTGTAGAAATTTACTAGTAGCATGTATTCATTGTAAAATTTTGCCCCACACAACTGTTAAAATTGCTGTTTCTGGTTTGTCAAAATGTTCAGCCAATGATGAGCTCTCTAATATAGAAATAGGTTTTTCATGAGGAGAATGGATAGTTCAAGTAATGCGTCTTTAATTTGTTTATATCCACGTTTCAAAGCTAATATAGTGTCAGCTCTTGCGGACCACCTCGTTTCACTTAGTCTTTTAACTGTTAAAGATTTTTTTTTCTGAATGTTTAAGGAGTATACCCCATCTTCTTGTTGAAGATGAAAAGTAATTATATACATTTTGAATAAAACAAAAATATTCCACTGCTTCCGGACAAGATTCCGCGGCATAGGTGCCAATTAAATTTAAGGAATGACTAGAGCACGGTATATAATATGCAGAGGGACTATGTTTTTTCAGCCTAGCTTGTAAACCTGTATAGATATCTTTCATATTGACAGCGTTATCATAGCTTTGCCTTCTGCACATTTTTATATCCAAAGATAATTCTAATTTTTTTAACACTATCTCTTCTAAATATAAGGAATTAGGTTGTGTAATACTGATGAACCCGTTAAATGTTTCTCTAATGTCAGAATTTGCGGCAACATACCTAAATATTACAGCTAATTGGTCATTATGGGCAATGGCTGGCGTTGAATCGAGTATTATTGCAAAATAAGCAGCTTCCTTAATTTCTGATATTAATATTTCTCTTGTTATTTTAGCTATTAACGCTATGAATTCATCACAAGTGTGGTAAGAAAGATAATTTGATCTGCCAAAACCGCAGTTGGCGTACATTTCCATGTGATGTTTTAAAAAAAATCATCAAATTCACTTAAATAATGTAAACACGATAAATAATTTCCACAAGAATCAGAAAAAATATCCTTTGTATTTCCTCTAAATGCTAGCCCTAGTTTACTCAGTAACTTAATGGTAGCTATTATTCTTTTTAAAACCTCTCTCCAATAATTTTCTTCAGATTGTATTTGTTTGATCAATTCGACTATTTACAGAACTTGATTTTCTTTTGCGATATGTGCACATAGCTCGTATATGCTCAGTAGCTCATCGCAAATACGGTTTGTTATATTTCCCCAGTCATTAAAATCCTTCATTAAGTTATTATTTGATTTAAAAAAAATTACAAACAAAGCAGTAAATTGCTTTGCTGGTTTCTGAAAAAATTAGCCACTCTCGGTTCTCCTTTGTTCCATTCGCCTTTTTACAGTAAAAATGCGATTCATTTACATTTCTGACATATATTCTATTGCGTTCTGTGTATTCATTTTTTAAATTTTCGATTTTACCAACATTCTGAGCCATATTTATTAAAATATGCTCGATAAACTGTTCATTAATAGTAAGTCGTCACACTGCTATATCGGTAGGATAAGAGATAGCTTGCTTGCTGATAAGTACAGACTCCGATTGAAAATTTTCTTCAGAACTCTCTTGATTTGTTTCATTTACTTCTTTCTCTCCTTCTATGTTTTTATATTATGAATTTAATATTTAAAAATAAGTATTTTATTTTGCAACTATAACTATGATGTTTTTTTTATTGTTCTCTGTGAGGAGTAAGGTTTTAAAATGTGGCCCCCAGCTTGCCCCTAATGGTAAATGCAGCCCTGACTACACTACGCAATCCACTCTATTTATTAAATTAAACTATGTCGTTAAGTGTGTTGTTTTCCCTTCTAGTTACGTATAAGACAAGCTAATGCAATTTCAGGTAAAAACGTCGCTATAAAAGTTCTTCATATCAGGATGACATTTAAATCAGGATTTTTTTTTTTTTTTAACTGGGTTAGACATCTTTTCTATCCAAAACGTTCATTTCATGTTATCCTTCAGACTATGTTATAGAAGTGCCTTGAATTCTCTAGATATGATACGACTATGATCCATGACTGCATAACCTTTCCTAGAACTGTCACGTGCAGAAATGGTAAAAGTTTTTCAAATACTAACATAGGGGCTGCAGGGCGCTTCTTTGGAGAATGTAGTTGTCTCTCTCAGCATTTTGTTGTAACGGACGTACAGAAGTAGAAAATTTGGAAATTTCCGTAATTGAAATTTGCACAACTTTCGGTGAGCATTACTGAATACACGTGGATCTAGGATTCTAATACACATCACCTTATTTTTCATTGAAACATGTAAATAGCATGCTTGCAGCAATGATGCAAACAATCTTCATATATAAATCAATCCTTGCTTCTTCTGGTGAACTGTTCCAATTAATAAAGCGGCAGATTTGAAAAAATTCTCTTGCTCCATTTATTTCTATCTGACTTTCAAGTGTATAGAAGCTGCATTTGTCGCTATTTATTACAGTACAATACTGAATACATATAGAAATTGTATGTTATAATTTTTTTAATAATTTGAATATTGTATTATTTCTCTATAAACAAAGAGTAAAATTAATTAAAAACATAACAAACAGACGTACATATTTTATCATACAAGCATGTTAATTATTAACATACTCTTCTGGTTCGGGTGGTGATTTCCGATAAAATCATCTGAAAGGAATCCTGTGGTTTTTGTATCGTACATCATATTTAAAGCTATGAATGTTTTGTATTTTATTGCACAGTTTAGTGTCGGAATAGGAATTATAATGAGAATCTCAAAACATAATCTTCTCCCATCTTACCTTTTTTTCGTATCAGGCTTTTTGGTCTGATACTGCTTATGATATGGTGGTTAATTCTATCTGCATTGTCTGTTGTTATGACTACAAATTGCTTTATTTATTTTATTTCTCTCCTCACTATTCAGGAAAGTACGTTTTTCTCGCTATTTAACTTCAGACATTATATTGCTCCTAAAGAACTACTCATCAATACGCGTATTTACGGGCCGTAAAACACTCACGACCTTCTAACTTCCTTGAATAAGGTAGTTAGCACTATATCTATAGGTGGTGAAATCCTACCAACTGGATGCTATTCACACACGAGTGGGTAGGATTTTAAAAAAAAATAAAAAAGTGTCCAGGAGGAGAAAAATCCACATCTTCCATATGATTAAGTAACTATTAATTCTTTACAAACACAAATACTGTACCTCCAAATCTTTAACTCTCTCAGTAAATGTACGATGTATTTCTATCTTCACACACACACACGTTCATTACTGCTACTCAGTTATTTCAGTCACCTCTAATTACCGATGCATCAGAAATGCATCGGTAAAAAAAAAATGCATCGGTAATATATATATATAGGCTAGATGGGCAAAGCAAGAATGCTTTTCATATTCCCGTTATCTGTAGAGGATAATGCAAGGATAGCGTGTTATTGAGCTATGATCATGGCAGGAGGGGTAACAGCAATAGCCGAGCCTCAGTTAGAACTTCATTGGCTACAGCATTGCCATCCATTACACTCCCTGGGTACACATTTTAGTCGCCTCGTATGACATGCATGGGCTGCAGTGGAGCTATTCTTATCCTGGCTACCACACGGGAACTTCACTTATGAAGTTCTCTTATATGAATACTGTATATGAATATTTAAAATATATGAAGTTCCTGTTTTATATATCCCGGCTACCACACGGGAACTTCATTTATGAAGTTCTCTTATATTAATATTTAAAATATATGAAGTTCCTGTTTTATATATATATATATATATACAGGGTGTTCGGGATAAATTTGACAGTTTCGTAAGGAAAAAGAAAATCTTCTTTGTATCTATTAAATTTAATGAATTGACAAAAAAACATTACAGGCAGAGTTAATTACAATACTATCAACAAGATTTACTCAAAATAACCACCATTAGCATCGATCACAGCTTCAATTCTGCTTCGGAACCTCGAACAAGCTGATGCTACAGTCTCCCTGGGAAGGGCCGCAAAAACTGTTTTAATTTTATCCATTAACTGGGCTTTTGTATTACTGGAAGTGCGATTGGTGTCTTTTTCAACTGCGCCCCATACAAAATAATCCATGGGGTTAAGGTCTGGGGAGTTTGGAGGCCAAACATTTGGACTGGTGAAGTCGTAGAAATTTTCAGACAACCATTTTTGACTTTTCCCAGAGGTGTGGCAAGGGGCCGAATCCTGCTGCCATACATACGGCCTACCATTGGCTACCCTTGTTATCCAGGGCTTGACTACAGTTAGCAACTCCACGAACAAAGCCCGAATTCCAATGCCAGGGTTCTTCAACACCTGTTCCTGCAGATTTGCGAGGAATTCTGCTGTACGAACGCAATCAGATCGTCTGCTAGGGATCTTTCTTCTTGCTACATCCTCGTAGTCACCATTGCAAGTCTCTAGTTCATGCCTGATTGTTTTTACTGTATTCAGGGAGCATTGGGCAGCAGTCGTAATATCCTTATTTTGATGGCGGGCACGAATCATCATGATACAAGTTATTCTCTTCCATGATTCAGGTGGGTTCCAGCTATCCATCCTTTCTGACATCTTGTATATGAATGAAGAAGGGTCCAAACTTTTAAATGAAGAGAAGTGTGTGTTAATACATGTAACTTACGGAAAAATATAATTAATTATAAATATGTCAAATTTATCCCGAACACCCTGTACATATATAAAACAGGAACCATCAAGAGAATCCTTAAAATGCCTCCAACTAACAACACAATAAAACAGGATTACAAAAACGCAATCTCCCTTCCTTATATCAAAAATGTTACAGATAAGCTAGTCAAATTAATGAACAAACACAACTTAAAAGTAGCCTTCCTTGCTATGGAAAAATATATATAATATATATATATATTTATATTTATATATTTATATTCAAAATAAATTAACAACATTAACATTTCTGGCTAGATGGGTGAAGCAAAATTGCTTTTCATATTCCCCTTTGTCTTGTAATGGTAGGACTTTAAATGGAGTGTTTGTGAGCTTTATGCTCGCCCAAAATAAATAAAAGTATTTTAAACTCTTATGTAATATTATCATACATATATTATGGTGTCTATGTTATTTGTAATACAACTCTATTATCATTTAGCATTTTCTTTTAATTTGCCTTTTGTGTTATTAATATTTCTTAGTTTAATTTTTAAAATAATAATTTTAGTCTCTCTTGCAAAATAAATTTAATTCTTAACCATATTTTCAATATTTGTATTTCTTCGCAACTTTGTATAGAATATCTCCTGTGGGCGGTATATGATTCATGCACCATAAAGTAAAAAAAAAAAATAAATAAATAAATTGATTATTACTTGAAGTCATCAAATTTTCCAAGAATTCAAAATATTATTCTGCAAAAATTTTAAAACGTTTCATTTAAATGCATCTTTAATTTTTAAATAGAACTATTCCATATAAACTCGTATATAAACATTGCTATATGCATAAAGTATTGATTGATACTTGCTCATTTTCGTTTATCCCATTTAATCATATACCTTACTTTTAGTTTTATTACAAAATGAGAATGGTTTTCATATTATATTCAAAATTTTACATTTATACTATGAATATTGCAAATTCTTCAAAAATATTCGAGTGTTATGCTAAGAGAAAAGAGGTAACAATTGCTAACTGTGCATGTGCGCGCGTGTATATAATTCTCTCTCTCTCTCTCTCTCTCTCTCTCTCTCTCTCTCTCTCTCTCTCTCTCTCTCTCTCTCTCTATATATATATATATATATATATATATATATATATATATATTATAGAAAGAGAGAGAGAGAGAGAGAGAGAGAGAGAGAGAGAGAACGATCATTAACTCGGTTAACATACATATTTTTATAAAGAATTGAATGACTAGAATCCAGATTTAAGTAAAAAGGTTTTAATATAAAAACACGATTAGTTTCGGCCCGTAACAGCCTTCATCAGGTGAGGTGACATTATAAAAGAAAGAAAAAAGAAAAAACACTAAACACTGAAGGTTAAAAGACTATGAACAGCATAGAGAGTCTCTGTACATAATTAGCATGAAAATGTTGTAGTTGTATTTAAAGCTGTTCTCTCGTTTGTAGCATTGTTGGGAGAGTGCGTGCTTGCAGCATCACGTGAACGCCAGTACATGATTACAGCTGAATGACTATCTGGGAGGTTTAGCTCAAGTTATTATTTAGATGAACAGGATTGAAGATAATTTCTCTAGATTCCACGATTTTTCTCTTAGTTCATCATTGCAACGGAAGATGTTAGTAGATTTTTCCCAACAGACTTTGTGACTTTGGTTTTCATCATTAGGATTAGCCGAGAAAAGGATATGACTTGATAATGCACTCGCTCGCTGTCTCTTGTAAGTAATGTCCCTCATATGTTCTTCCATACGCAATTCGACAGAAAGAGAAATCATCTTCAATCCTGTTCATCTAAATAACAACTTGAGCTACAACCTCCCAGATAGTCATTCAGCTGTAATCATGTACTGGCGTTCACGTGATGCTGCGAGCACGCACTCTGCCAACAATGCAACAAACGAAAGAACAGCTTTAAATACAACTACAACGTTTTCATGATAATTATGTATAGAGACTCTCTCTCTCTCTCTCTCCCTATATATATATATATATGCTATGAAATGCGTCCGCAGGTAGTGCATTTGTGGGCAACTCGCGGCAAAGGTGATACAATTTCCACTTTTTAAGCATGGTTTAGCCAAATTATTTTATGAATATTTATTTTTATCCATCTTTACTAAATGTGTTTACATTCGTTTAACAAGTTTAAATTGCAAAGTTTTATTTGAAAAGAATCTAATTCTTGAAAGAAATTGTAGCTTCACAGAAAAAAACACGTCAAATTTCATGACATTTCGATGTCATTTTGGCATAAGGATATGTTCAGTTTCTATATAATCACTTTGTCTGTTAAGTCAGATGACTGGTTGGTTAGTGAAATGAAAACTAGGTGGCTAATGTGTCATTTCACGATTTAAAAAAAAAAAAAAAAAGAGCTCTGTGCGACAGGTAGAGATTCGGTTCAAAAGGCTGCAAGCAAAAGTTTCTTTGTATTAGAATCCAGATTTTTCTAAAAGGCATTAATTCTGGAAAGCAATTTAAATAATAATGAACAGAACAGCTCAGTTTTAAAAAGTACGCCATTAAAAGCAAACTGAATAATATTTCAGATTTTATTGTAAAACAAAGGAGAAATTTGAATCCTCTGAGAATAAAAAAAACAAGAAAAAGAAAAGAAAAAATAAAATAATCATGTTAGTATACTCCTTTCATAAATGCAACCATAGTCCTTATAGTAAGGACTGGCTTAAAGGAGCAAAGCAAGAATGCTTTTCATATTCCCCCTTATCCGTAGAGGACAGTATAGGGATAAGGTGTTATTGGGCTATAAAACTCTGATCATGGCAAGAGGATAACAGCAATAGCCAAGCCTCAGTTAGAACTTCATTGGCTACAGCATTGCCATCCATTAACCTCCCAGTACCCAGTTTAGTCGCCTCGTACGACATGCATGAGCTAAATTGGGGCTATTCTTATCCCGGCCACCACACGGGTAAAAATGCAACCAGTTCTTATAGTTCTTATAAGAACTGGGCGATGGACTGAGTCCTTGACTCTTTATCCCGTCATCTGAATGAAGTAAATCTGTGTGGATGGAGTGTTATTGAGCTAAAAAGCTCTAGTCATGGCTGGGTAACGGCAATAGTAACCTCAGTTAAAACTTCATTGGCTACAACAGCATTGCCATTTGTTACCCTGGAAGTCCTAAAAAGGACTTTTTTTTTCTCTTCCCTTCAAAAATGCAACCATTGCTTTGAAAGGTCAATTTAAATATTAAATTAATAATTTTTATTATGGTGTTAGGTATGTTTTTATAATTGATTATGTGTTTATAATTAAACCCTAATCAATTATAACATTTTTGACGTTAACATTATAAATCCAATTTTTAAAATATGTCCGCCTTATAAAATTATTGAAAAAAATTGAAAAAAATTGGAATGATGATTAAAGGGAAAAAATTAAAAATTTTTTTCCCTTTAATCATCATTCCAATTGAATTTTGAATAAGACCATGCCGAATAAGGTTTGGAATCTGTGATAGGGATATTTTAAAAACAGAGACATGGAATTCTCATAGCCGTTAATATATTGTAACTTATTGCGTTTCTTGATAGGTAGAGTTATGTACTGTATGCCCACAAATGCGAGACCCTTCGAACACTTCTGCGCATGGCAGAAGAAGGAGTATCCATTCCGATAATAGGGTAATCAATCCGTCTTGTGGGATGAGTTTGTTTATTATTACAGGTCGTAAAATTAGCTTTTCTTTTATGAACATTCTAGTTTTTCAAGTAATAACTATTTTGCTTGTACAACAGTTGAAAAATTTTACTTATAAAGCAAAATCGCGTGTTGGTGACCAATTCGTACGTCCTTCATTTCCTTCTCTCCTTCAACATAAATTGCCTATTCTTGGCATCTGTCAGACTCGGTTCTGTGAACTGTGGGCGTACAATATTTATCAGGTACATCTTGGTTTGAAGCCTCCTATCATATGGTTGTTTGTGAATGTCTTGAGGTGGTAGTTTATTATAATTGTCCGGTTTGAAATCACCTTACTTGTTGTAGGCCTGTAGTGGTTAGAAAAAACTCCATCGGGTTTCAGGATTGTCTAACCTATCCCAGGAACTAAATACACTGTAAGTTTTCAACTGTTGGTAGTAGGTAGGAATGTCATTAAAAAATGTATGCTAATAATGTTAGTAAATAGTCTTTAATTTCAGTTGAAGTGATAATTTTCGAACTCAGTTAAACGTGGTAACGATATCCATCCATTACAATGTTTAACTGAGGTTAAAAGTAATTGTTGTCCTAAAACAGTAAATTTGTTCAACTTCATTTTTCGAAGATGACATGGAGTTTTCAATAGGTAGTTCAAGGTTGTTCAGGTAGTTTCAGAATATCATCGCAAGAGGCGAGAACTATTGCCAAAAAAAAAAAAAAAAATCAGAAAATGATTATCTGCTAAACTTCAAAGTCTCTTCAGGGATATTTTTAAGACCACAGAACAGGTTCAAGTAACGTTAGTGTTCCGTGGACAACCTATCATCTGAAATCCAGAGAAATCCAAACCTACTGATCTTTATAAAACACGTAAATTTTATTATTATTATTATTATTATTATTATTATTAATTTTCAAATAATCATTAGTGTTTATTAAATTTTTTTCCGTCTTTACATGGGAGAGAGTTGGTTACCTACTCAGATTGCTGTGTGTGGAGTTTCTTGGTCTACTGAATCCGCTTACAGAAGGTTAATCTCCTGCTTTAGGGGATTCACCAATTCTTTCTTCCGGCATCCCAGCGATATTTGACATTATTTCTCATTTATTTCAGGATAGCATTGCAAGAAGAAAGAACTATTGCCAAAGAAAAATCAGAAAGATTATCTGATCGTACTTCAAGTTCTCTTCGTAGGAATTTTATAAGATCATCTAGTAGGGGCAGTTTGGACAGAAGCGATAAGCGACGATCAAGTGCAAGGGTGAGTGAGTCAACTGTCTTCTTCTAGAGTAACCAAATCTACAGAAAATGATGTTTATGACTTTTACTGTTCTCAATAATTTAAATTGAGGTTTATTTGGGTCTGATTGGTTCAAATAAATCTAAAAATTCGTTCTCCAATCAAGAAGCTACGGGTTCGAATCCAAGCGTGGGAATGGACTAAAGGATTATCATACATCACGTTTTGACCAAACCCTTCATGTTTTCGATATTTTCGGTTGCTTCCCAGTCAGTCTGCTCGTACAAGAAAAATTCCAAAGCAGATACTTTTCTGGTTGCATTACGTTAAGAATATTCTTTATGAGTAAAAAAAAATTAACCACAGTAAGGAGTACTTTGAAAAGCTAGGTTTAAAAGAGAAGCGGCGTTTTCGAAATCCCTTGATCACACAAAGAGATGATGTCTTGTTTGAGCTGAAACGCAATGCTTTTCATAGAATTTCATTCAAGGAAATCGGGATGCACCATGCACTTACCTTTTAAGTTAATTTTTAATATATTTTTTTCCGGAAAAGAACATTCTAATGGAATTAAATTGTATTTTAATTCCATTAGAATTTTTCCATTAGGAATGACATTTTTTACGAAACCAACGAAGACAGGCCATGATCAATAATACAGTGACATTAGTACAGTGGAGAGGCTAAAACAAGTTTATATAATCCGTAAATCTCGCTGAAGAGACCAAACATGTAACTTATCAAGTAACTACAGCCCTCCACTAAGCAGGAATAGCCTCGCACTGGAAGATTAAATCCATCTTCTACCTAAATCTGTTCGTAATTCTATGATAAAATTATAATTTACTACCAGATTCATGTAAAATCTTTTGTTTCTAATGAAACTATCTTAAAAAGGAATAATCATTTTTTTTGTATAGTACTGAATTCTATAATAACTTTTTATGCATTTAATAGCTAATTTTCGGCAGTACCAGCTTTAGTTATATGAACAGATTACAACTTTTTAAAGCCTTCTTTGCTTATGCAAGTTTATAGAAAAACTACATTACGAATAAAAGAGAAGCAGATGTTCTTACTCTCCAACCAATACTTTTTGCTATAACATAATCCTATCTCTTTATAATCCTTTTGACGGATAAAGGATAGTGTGTATCCAAAAATTAAACCACATTCTCTGAGATATATTTAAAAAAAGAAAGAAAGAAAGAAAGAAAAAGCCAGTAGGAGTGAATGGAAATATATGATAAAATAAGAAATAAATAAAAACCTCATCCCGTTTTTCTTTTTCCTGTCTTCGAGTGTGATTCTTACACTTCCGCTCCAGAATAGCATATATTTTCTATCTTATGCTGTTGTAGACAAATTACCCCAGTTTTAACCGCTTACGGCAAATTTGGCAGCGACAGAATGATCGCATGTTTTCCAGAGCAGCGGAACACGTTCTCAAAGGACGGGAAGGAAGATTTGTTATGTCCGGTATGTCGCATTTTCAAGCCTCCGTGTTCATCTACTATCGTCCTCATGAACATTCAAGGATTTTTAGGAACCGTATTCTTCCAGGAGTATTTGTTACAGCAAAGAAACACGAATATCAACGGTTACATTTTCAGCACAAACGAATATTACTTTTATACATTTTTCTATAACAACGAATATTGTTTTAAAAAGAAATGGATTATTGGATAATTTAGTTTGGATATCAATGTTTAATATTAATGTTATAATTAAATATAATTATAATTTACTATAAAACATTAATTTTTTTTTTTGAAAATTATTCCCTTTTATTAATAATTTAAAATATAAAAGTAATAAACCTACATAGAGTTTAATACACCTTTCATGATATTTCAGAAGATGTATATATATATATATATATATATATATATAAAATTCATTCAGAAAAATGGGTGGTGGAATACCCTTGGAGGGTAATGGATGGCGTGCTGTAGCCAGTGAAGTTCTAACTGAGGCTCGGCTGTTGCTGTTACCCTCCTGCCATGATCAGAGCTTTAATTGCTCAATAACACCTTATCCCTACACTGTCCTCTACAGATAACGGGGAAGATGAAAAGCATTCTTGCCCCGCCCCTTTAAGTCAGTCCTTATAAGGACTAAGAAAATTCATCTGAATGAATTGATGTGTAAATGAATTGATGTGTATATATATGTATATATATATCTTCTAAAATATCATGAAAGGTGTATTAAACTCTATGTAAGTTTATTAATTCAGAAAATGCATTGATTAGACCCTTGGAGGGCAATGGATGGCAATGCTGTAGCCAATGAAGTTCTAACTGAGGCTCGGCTATTGCTGTTACCCTCCTTCCATGATCAGAGCTTTAATAGTTCATTAACCTTATCCCTACACTGTCCTCTACAGATAACGGGGAAGATGAAAAGCATTCTTGCTTCGCCCCTTTAAGCCAGTCCTTATAATGATATAAAGAAAATGCATCGAGAAATTCAGACAACCTAAAGTCTTTTTTAAGATTTCCAGGGTAACATATGGCAATGCTGTAGCCAATGAAGTTTTAACTGAGGCTGGGCTATTGCCATTACCCAGCCATGACTAGAGCTTTTAGGAGAGACCTGAAGAGTTTCGGTATCTGGAGGCCCATTTCCTTGACCAATACTGATTACAAGCTGTTCACAAAAGTGATCTATAACCGTCTGACATTGGGTATAGGAAATTTGCTTACCAGCACTCAAGTGTATGGAGTTCAGAGGTCGATGGGACTCCACCTCTTTTTGATAAGAGATCTTATTCGCCTCGTGACTAGCAAAGAACTCTCATTGGTGTCAGTGGAAAGTGTTTGATAGTACAACGCACATCTTCCTGCATTATCCTAGAGAAAATCAGTGTGGCTTCTTGCTTAGGGAAATAAATAAAAGCATCTACAATAGAACAATAATATCTATCGCCAAAATAGTTTCCTCTCTGAACCCATTCCCGTTGGCAGAGGGATTCGGCAAGGCTCCTCTCTGAGCCCCCCCCCCCCCCTTCTTTTCTCCCTAGTGCTAGAACCTTTTTTTTTTTTAAATAAAATTGACGACTCGCACGCAGTGAGAGAAATACCGCTACCCATAGGCTCCAAACAGAGCAAGACTGTCGTATATGCAGATGATATTGTCACCATCTAGAATTCCAATTCAATTTACATTTTCTTCGTTGTACTGTGACAGTTTAACGTGCTCAGTAGTCTTCGCGCTAACCCAAACAAAACGAAAATCAAAATACTCGGAAAATTCAGCCCTGTCAATCTTCTGTATGGTTTGATATATTAACCAGGACAGTAACAACAGCACAGGCCTTGCGAGCCCTGTGCTACCAACATAAAACTGCTGAATTCCTATCTTTACAAACTCATCACTTTTAAGTCGAGTTATTTATCTTTTAAAACAGTAAAGTAACAGTCATCAAAACCTTTATAGTGTCAATGTTATTACACACAATCAACTTAAGAAACATCACAGACCTACAGAACAGTTATTTACAGACAGCTTACCGACTTCTTCTGGAGCCACAGAAAACACGAGGGACGGAGGGGGGGGGGGGCATTTATTCATCCCTCCCACACGCATGGAAGATTTGTCCTGCTGATCTTAAAATATTCATATTTCACTGACACTGTTCGAACTATATGAAAAGCATCGAATCATCCACCTGGCAATCTAATTAAATACTTTATTGGATATTTCCTAACCTGTTTTGGGACCATGGGTCACTCTGAACCAGTGGCACACCAAGGGAGGGGGAAGGGGGCCCAAAAAAAGAAAAAGGAAAACAACACTAGAAAATTTTTCCAAAAATCTTTTCCTATTTGTGTTCGTGTCTTCTATTTCTCTACTACTTATGAATTAGCGGTCACATAAGGTGGGAAGACCCTATAGCTCTCGGGAATCACGGCCGCTGTGAACGCAAGGCGAAAGAGGTAGTGCTCGGGCGGACCGAGCTCTGCTTCGCTTGCCCGAGGAGATCACGGATTTAATATATTGGCAATCATTGCAGATGCTCAGTCATAGGTCGCATTCAATGCGTAATGTCTATTCTCAAATCGTCTACTCAACTCGTCCCCCCATATTAAATCTTGAGTGCTCTCTCCCTCCCCAAGATTAATTGCTGAGTGAGCCACTGCTCTGAACCATGTGCAGAGTTGGTGGCAGAGTGTTACTATACCATACGTAATACATTAAAAGATTTGTCACACATGGGGTTCTGTTGCTTCAGCTTAGTTCAAAGCAGTTACTGCAAACTTTTTTGATTTCTTTAGTTTAGAAACGCCTGATCTGTACACAAATGAAGAGGAGCTCTTTACGAATATCAAAAACAACTGGAGATAATTTTTTTCACCGGAATTTGCTTGGAGAATCGTTTACGGCCCGAGTTCTTATTTTTTTTTTAATTTTGTCATTTCTGTACTACGAAATTGATGGCATACTGTTACAAAAAAAAAAAAAAAAAAAAACATCTGCAGTGAGAAATATGAGAAGTACAGTGATATTCCTGCTAAAATATGATTCCTGAATCATTAAGTGAATAACAATGTGTTGAATGCATGCAAAATACCTAAAGATTGGGGGGGGGGAGCTAAAATAATTCCAATAAAAAATAATATAGGATTTTAAATAAGAGAACGGACAGTATTGCCAATAGTTTGTTGTAGAACAACAAGCTTCACGAAAGGCAGACGCGGTTTTGCTGATTTGCTTACACTGATGCAGTGTTTTTCAAACTGCAGGTCGCGAAATGAAAATGAAATGAATAGGTAGCGACTAGCATTTTTTTATAAAATGATATAGAATAAAAAATGCTCAAGTGTGTTTCATAGATTGCATGTTTATAACACGTTCATGCTGGGTTGGACGGTAGGTCCTTTTCACGTCGACTGAGTGCATTTTTAAAATTTATGCTGATTATCCCTACATATAATGCGTTGTGTTGTGACTCCACTTGTGTCCGTGCTGTTACAATTAATATTATCTGTGGGGGGGGGGGGATTTTAATCGTTATACTGCGACATTTTTATTCGCCTTCTGAAAGAATAAGTTTAGCGAGGAAACTATTTCTTCCTATGAATAAAAACGCATCTTTTTGTGTTTTATGGGTGGCACACTTCACATCAAATAAAATATTTCTGTTTTCAAATTGTTTATTTAATGTGAAGTGTGTTTGTCGTATTTATAGCGAAATAATACAATGTATAAATTATAATATAAAATTGCTGTATGCTGTGAATAGGAAGTCGCGATATAAAATGTATTTTTACTTGTGAGTCGAGGTCAGGATAATTTGAAAAACACTGGCTTAAGGAATATAGCTCGCATAATATCCCTTAAACTGTATTACAATTGTGGATATTATAATAGCGCAGACTGTAATAATTTTAATAACAGACTACTGCTTTTTTTGTTGTTGCATATCGCTTTGATTTATGCTTATCTCTCTTACTTCTCCAGGGTTCGCTAAGTAGGGCTCTTGGATTGAAATTCCAGGAAGAAATTAACAGGACTTCAAGTGGTCGAACAACTCCTCAGCTTCCAAAGACACCTGATACTAAACGCCATCGGCCCCAAAGAGATATCCAGACAATTACAGTAACGCCGGTCTGATCGTCGGTCTTTTCTCAGCATAAATATATAATTGATATGTAAATAAGTCAGAGGATCATTTCGGGAAGTACAAAAAAAGCCATTTGATTTTTCTTGGAGCTTTTGTATTATAGAATTTGTTTTTTAGGCGTTATTTCCTGGAACGTCTCTTTAAGCTATTCAGCTAAATACGAACTGTGTGTACTTGAAAGATATACTAACCTAATTAGTATATCTGTGGTTTGAAAAACAGATTAATGGTATCATATCTCAGAGGTATCACTAGATGGCAGCACCAATCATCAATCAACTACTTTATTACATTATTCCATATAAAAAATGGTGTTTTGGGATTTCTTTAAATATTCCAGACAATTTTAAGAAAAATTGAAGAGTTCCTAATATAAAGTGTTTTCTAATTCCATTTCCAAAAAATTTATAATGACAATCGCAGCTGATTTTAATAATGAAATTTTAAAACTTTTTAATGCTTTTAATTTTTTAGAAATGTTCATACTTCTTTAAAATATATTGACATCTCTTGTTTAATTCACTTTTACGGTTAAATTAAAATGTTAATTTAAGTAAATTAAAATGGAATCGTCAGCCACAGTCATGATTCCCATTGTAACTGAATTACTTTCAAAAGTAAAGGTGGAAAATGGTTTTATTATGTATCACTACAGATATTAATACTTGCATTCATTTTAACGTGTTATATCCTAAGTGATGATTGAATTTAGCTCAGATATAATTAAACCTATAACTTAATTGCGAAAAATTCTTCTCAGATTAAATTTATTCCTATGTTCTGACGAGCGACCATTCCGGTGAAACAGCACTCAGGGAAGAATATTTTTCTGGTGATGTTTGCGATGCAAATAATCTTTTGTATTAAGTTGTAATTATAATACAATGCAATATACGATATTTTTTTTAAAAAAGTTTATAGAGTCGATGATGTTGTCTACAAAATTCATTTTAGCTTCATATTGCAAAATAAATGAAGTGCAGATCGGTGGTATTTCGATAATACAATAGTAGATATTTAAATCTAAAAATAATTTTTTTTTGCATGGCGATCTTTTATACTTAAATAATTTGTTTTATGCTTGCAAATATCTGAGTTTTTAAAGTCGATGATCTCTGTTAATATGAAATAAAATGATTTACATAGCATACTCATTTTAATTTTAAGCGAAATGTAACTGCCGAAGTTTCGTATGTTTACATAATTGCTGTTCACTTATATAAAAATAACAATTACAAACAAAAAGCAAACTATAAGGATTTTTAATGCAAAACGATCAAGTATATAATAAAATATACTAAAAGAAAGTATAATTAAAATTTTCCTTACAAATAAACAATGAATATGGTTTTGCATACTCAATCTAGATTGCGCCACATTCTGGTACTTTCTTTATCTTGCAAAATAAAATTTTAAAAATGCTATTTGAATTTCAAAAACATAAATAAATTAATTAAACGAAAATAATAAAGGTAAAACTATTAATAAAAAATAGCAAGACTAATGATAAATGAAATGAACTCCATAATGACTTTGATTATCTGACATGCATGAACCACGGGCAAAAAAAAAAAAATAAATAAATAAATAAAATAAAATACTGGAACAAAGTTAACTTGCACTATATTACAATTATAATTACGGCTATTTTGCCTGCTTCAGTTTAGGAGTGCCCCTGCTGAAGAAGGCAAAATAGCCTTAATTATAATAGTTTATTAAGAGGAACATGGGAGTTTTCCCAGAAATAATATACACTATATTACAAATTTCTTATATCATTTAAAATCCTTATTCACTTTTAAATATCGATGTCAGATGTTAATTGACTTTTAAATAAATGAAAATTCGACCAGGGTTTTAAAACAAACTAGTTTTACTAGAGAAAAACCGATGTAATTATAATTTACTTTAAACTGAAAAGGATATATCTATATACGGTAATCTACAACTTTGCAAATTTATTAATAATTTAAAAATAATGATGAAAGAACTATTTTCATTTAACTTTCAACGCAACTTAATATCAGATGTCAAAATGCAAATGAAAAAGTTGCATGATATATATATATATATATATAATTACACGAAAAGAGGCATACTACCTAAACTGCAGAATTTTTGCTTTGAAACCTAGCAACGGAACAGTTATGACTCATACAAGTATAACGCATGCGCAAACAGTTCATTGAAATTCTCTGTGATTAAGCAAAGAAAAATTTTCGTGGCGCTTGCAGTTTCATTCTCAGTTATTTAGTAATTGTTCCTGAAAAGATTTGTAAATAATTACATAATATTTAACGTTCATCGAATCACTGTATAGATTTATTCCAGTCATCTGTAGGAAATATATGCGACGCATGTAATATAACATAGGCTTAAATAGACCTCTCAATATTATTGTCAGGCAGTTATGCTATTAGAACACTAGTCTTTTTGGGATGTACAACATTTTTTTATTATTTTATTTTCAATATAAAAACGAAGTTTAAAAACCATGTGTTTTGTATATTGTTTAATGTTCCTAAAATTAGACAGAAATGCATTTTATTCATGAGGACATTTATACGTTTGGAGTAACAACAGTAGTAGACAGTATTTGGGGAGTTGTGACATCTGTCGAATCGGAAAGTAATTTGGATATGTTAGTAATGTGAAAAATTATTGTTGCTTTTGTGTATACTGTTTTAAAGAATTGCATTAAACTGTTTCATATTTCGATGTAAGGTTTGTTTCTATAATAAAGCATACCGATGTACATGGACATCACTGTACACAGAATTTGCACACTTTTTTTAACGAATTACCCAAGGTGCTATACGCATATTCACTATACAAACACTGTACGTATAGTGTTCTATACATACAATAACACGAAGATTAAAATACCACGTTTTTTTTCTTTTGTATGTGTGTGTGTAAAATACATTTTAAAAATACAAAAATTAAAAATAATAATATACATTAAAAAAAATTTTTTTTTTTTTCAAACCATCTAGACCATAGGTTTTTTCCAAACTTTTTCGGGCCACCGCCCACTTTGCAAGACATAAATTTTGTAACGCCCTCCCCCCATTATAACAGTTTTCCTCGTTGAAGCCGTTTGATATTTTTGACGTAAATAGCAACTAATGATACATTACTGCTTATGCCGTTAAATTTTTAAAAAGAAGTGGACAATATGTGCTTCATTTTGAACACAGTTATTGCTATACCGATTTTGGTGAAACGTAGCCCATATGTAAAGATTGTAAAATGTATGCTCGAATAATAGTATGCACAGTTTCATACAATGGTTTAAATATGAAAATGTGGAATACAATGAAGAGATTGCATTGCATTAGTAAGAATCTTATTGTAATAATTAAAACACCATTAAATATATTATAAAATTACACAAGATATAAACAACAAACCTACAAAACATAACCACAGAAAACAGTATAATAAGTTTCGAATAATATTTGCTTTGTTTTTTCCCTCTAGTTAGCAATATAAGTTAGTACTAACTAGGCTAACTAAAATTTACGATTTTATTTCTTTCTTGCCATTATTATTTTTACTCGTAATATTAAATTATATAAAATTGGGTTTATTTTTGTACAAATCAATTAGAAAAGTGGTTTTATATATTTTATATATATTTTGAAATGAAATATAACGAATATATTTGCTACTGTAAACATAACCTATTATACGCACATATATACATGCTCTATTTTCTCATTGACATAGAAAATTGACATCTATTTCTATCTGACATGGTAAATTTTCAAATGATTAAATAATTAAAATAGAAAATTGAGAAAAAAATTTATCTTGTAAGACGGGCATAAGATGAATTAAAATGCAATATTTAAATTTTAAATGATTATCTAATCGCAAAATCACGAAAATAATTAATTTTTAAATTTATTAATTTCTTCTATAAAGAGCCACCGACCGCCTGAACGCCCCCCAAATGCTTCTGATCCCACTATAACCCCCCTAGAAGGCTTCAGCGCCCACTTGGGGACGGTACCGTCCACTTTGGGAACCTATGATCTAGATCTTCAAAAATGAAATTTTGTTTCTGTATATATCACGAAGTCTATAATACAAATGTACTGTCTTTCCAAATTTATCTTTCCACTCCATAAAAAAAAAAGACATTCTGATTGTGTTCATTGGTCCTGGTTTTGCTTGTTTCTAATGTTTCATGCTCTTAGGAAACAATAATAATTATCCATAGAAAAATTCACAAATTCATGATGACAAACTTTTATTAGAGCTCTGTTAATTAAGTGCAAACAATGTACTCAATATGTAATAGCTGCAATAATAAAAACACGTGTGAGGATATGATTTTTAACATAATAACAATATCAAGTATTAATTTGACGATTAATATTTTACAGTATCGATATATATCACAGCCTTTTGAAAAGCAATGTAACTATATTCTGTATAATTATTTGACATCAGGAAACATTGAAATTAACTGACATTGA